>NW_017536630.1:144992-161014 GCF_001853355.1 Bactrocera latifrons
AAAAAAAAACATCAATTTTTCATCGCATGTCCATCTCTTACATTTCGAGCTCATTTTGCAAAGCTCACTATCTTTCAGTTGATTTATCTATACCTGAATGTGTTTTGTTTATAATTTTTAATATTTTTGATTATTAACATGTCATTCACTTATTTCTAAATAAGAAATTTCTATACCGCAAAATGTACCGTTTTAAAGTGTAGTCATAAATGTACAATACTTTAAAATTTTGAGTTGTAAGGTTTGCGTAGCCACGAGTGTACTCTAATACATGAACTTTGCAGCCTGGTGTTAATATATTAGTATATACTATACAAATTGGGATTAACAATTCGACTTAATGATTTTTTCTTAAAGGTAAAACATCGATGGACTACCAAGCATGCAAGCTGTGAGTGATGAGCTTAGCCTCTGACATTTTCAAGAAATTATGCTTTTCACAACATTWTAAACCAAAAAGATCGTAAGATAATAAGATCGGTACGGTAAATATTTGCCTAAATTTGTCTACAAAAAAGATTTCAAAAGAGGTCACAATTAAACCACATGGAAAATTTGCATATCSCGAAGTGATGTTATAGAAAGCCTATAGCGCATTGACCTCCATCAAAAGCATGAACAAAATACATGCGCATGAGCAAATATGCTTTCACAACCATGTCCAACCTTTGGTGACTTTCAGCCACGCTGATCTCAACAACTCTYCAGCTGCTCCAGAACACAACGTTCAAGCGAAAACGCTTAAAATAACAAGGCATTGAGGTGATTACCAAAACTCATACAAACATAAATCTACACATTTCAGCTGTCCGCTAGCCACAGTAACTGCGCATCAACGGAAGCAACCGAACAAATGTCTGACAAAACCGTACAACGATCGCGAATTCCAAGATCTCCAGCAAAGAAAAATTTGCGTATAATTTTTAAGCGGCTGCAAGAGGGTGAAACGACGTGAAATAGGCGTTGCCGAAATACATAAATGGCAAATGTACACACGCAAAAGACTTGATAATTCTGCGGACCGCAATAATGGCCGACGGAGGGCAACACCTCGTTCAAGCAAAAACTAGAAAATAAGCGACCAAAAAAATGCATTTACATAAACCACACATAAACCGTCAGCCAAGCATAACACCCAGCGCTACAGAGGTGGACATGGCGGCTAGACTAGCTGCTGCTTCGGCGTTGAAAATTTCAGCGCTCAAATGTTTTATTCGGAGATATCCATGTCAGATAATGTAAACCTAATTTTATTTACTGTTGTTCAGTTACTGTTCAGTTTTTTCTGTTGTTGTTGTTTTTCTTTGTTTCTCAATTCAGTTTGATGCTTTTAGTTTTGGTGAAATCGGCGCAACAAGTGTAATTAACAGCGGCCAACAACACCGGCTTCAGTGGCACCAATGGGGCCACCGCCATTTCACAATTGTTCGCCTTCAGGCGGTTAGTTGGCTTGTGTGTTGGCCGTTTGCAGCATCTGTGGCACCGMGCATACATAAGCAAAGCGCGCACACGCACGCTTCCGACCAAGCAAGCTGCAATAACAACAACTACCAGGTGCGTTGAAAGCAAACGTATTTGTTTATGGCGCTGCGGTTGCTGGAAGCTGGTGTATTTGCTGCCGTCGCCATGTATTTTAATTTGCCAACTAATGGGATACCACAGTTGATCGCCATTTTTCGTGGAATTCAGCGCCGAAAATGCACAGCCAACAACAAAAAACTATACTACATATACTACTGCCGGAAAGTACCAGCCACGACACGGCAAAGTTCAGATGCTGTAGCAAAAGCTGTGCCAGTGACAGCGATCATAAAATATAACGTAAAGTGAAGGAGCAGTTAGACTCGTAAAATTGTAAAACATTCGTTTGCTATTTGCTGTCTTTCTTAAAATGTTTGTTTCTTTTTATTCATAAGTATCATATAATGCGCAATGGTTTTTAACAGGGTGATGTTCATGATGCCTCGAATGAACCTACTTCAAATGACCTATTACGTTTCACTTTTGGCCAGCAAGCTTTTGCAGTTGGAGATGTGCTGACCAACACTCACTCGCGCTCCGGCTCATTCCCAGGCTAAAAGGACGTAGGAAGAAATGCCCTTTCGTTGGCTTTGCACCAACACATGTCTAATATCGAAGTAGCTTATGCTATCATAACTAGGTGATAAATTTCTTGACTAACTTTGGGCACACTGTCAGAAGACTCAAGGCCTCCATTGCATCTTTACTTTCGAAATGAATGCGGATATCACTAACGCAAATGAAAATCACTCACTTCTATACTTAATGTCTAAGATCTCTCAGATTGGTTGGCTCGAGGTTGCCTCCGAAGCAGTTGTGATATTAGCTTCCTTTTGCTGACATTTGCCGAAGACCGTATCTGCAACTTTGGGGTTGGCCCCACCTCGTCGTTATAAATAATATTGGCTACCACCAAGCTACCGTCGTCGAACCAAGGTTTCCTGTTTTTAACCCACAGATGCCTCTGCTATTCAGCGACGTCTCCTAGATTAGGACATCGTCGGCATCATTGCTTTGCAATAGGGCACATTCCGCGCCACCATCATTTCTGCTGCCGACCGCAGTCTGCTCGAGTCCGAAGCAAGCCCATCGATCGACAATGCGGAGTCAATTTCGCACCTAACTGATGTTGCGATATTTTCCCTGATGTAATTTATAAAAAGCCTGTAGCCGCAACTACTTACTGTGACTGAATGCTTAGTGGATGCAGGATTTTTCAATAATCAGTTATATGCTTTCTTTTCAAAAATAYACACTAATTGTATAATATACTAATTATAATAATATAATTGTAATACATACTTTGTATAAAAAAGTAAATTCAAAAGTTTTTTTCGTTCAATCGAAGTAATTAAGTTCTGCATACAACATCATTCAAATGGTCTTTGGCAGGAAAGAATTCGATGAACCCAATTTTCAAGTACTTTTTCCACTAAATCAAGTCATATATCATGATTAGCACGTTCAATATTGACTTCAAAAGCTGGATGAGAGTCTGGTTTATTGATAAAAACCAATGACTTCACATAACCCTACAAGAAGTAATCTAGTGAAGTAATATCACAACCTCTTGGAGGCCATTCACTGTCAAAATTTTTTGAAATAATCAAATCTCCAAACTTTCCGATACCATATCAAACTGTCCGATTGAGGTAAGTGGAATGGTTTTTCATGAATAATTTGTGAGTTTTCTTCGCACCAGAATTGACAATTTGTTTTATTTGAATCTCATCGGAGAAGATGATTTTCTTAAAACCATCATTATCGTTTTCAAGTTGCTCTAATGCAAAATCAGCAAATTCGCGACGTTTACGTTGGTGAAATGGCTTCTTTTCCTGGTCCAGGTTGTGTTTTGTGACAGTCCCAATTCTTGAGAACATCTTGAAATCGACAAATTGCACTCKTTAGCAACATTTACCTGAACGGGAACAATATTTTCATTCGAGCAGTTTTTTGTCGCATTGGTATTTAAACATTAAGGAAAGAAGTGTTCAACAATTCGACGAATAGCGAATACAGGTCGACGATTATTACGATCATAAAATGAAGACGATTATTTTATTAATAAAATTGAAGAATTTGTAAACATTATTCTTGCATATAGTATATGTTTCCATGATGAAATTGAATATATTACTGTATACAATGAAAAAATTTACAGATGGCATATTAAAAATGGCCGAAACGGCACCTATAAATCATATAATCACTATTGGAAAACCCTGTAAACTATCCCAAGCATAGTCCTTGTAGGTCAATGGTCTCAAGGAGTTTTAAAAGACCTTTAAAGCCGCAGGTCATTTAGCGTTATTCACAATCTGTCAACAAAGACCAATCTGCCTCGTAACCCAAAGCACGACGGAAAATAATTTAGACATTACGGTACTTCATTACGTCAATCACTTTAAGAGAAACACATTAAGAAGTTTTAAAGTAGCTAAGAGAGTATCTGTCAAATTACTTTATACATATCTGTTAAAGGTTAAGGGTATATCTCAGTAACGATGTATTACTTATTAACGARTTTTGACTCTTTTGCCATTTKAAGTTTCACAACGCTTACACGGACAGTTATGTATCTTCTCGCAAGTACTTTCTAAACTTTTCATCTYTTTTCAATCAATCTTTTGCTCRTGTTGATGTTGGACGCACTTATTGTCCAATCATTCTGAAACCTTGACCGCTTTTGAGAAGATGAGTAGAGAGTACAAATTAAACCCAGTCGAACGCTCTTCATCGAAAATCCGCTTAGTTTTAAGGTTGTCCACTTGAATCCGWTTTAGTGAACGCGGTTTTTATTTTCATTATTCTCTACAGAGTGCAAAAAAATTGCTTAAGATCTAATGATCGKGTTTCAGTTAAGGACAAATGTGTCGACTGCATATTTGTATGTATAACAAGCTGTTCTTACTCATGAATAGTTATAGAAGCATTTGCGCGATTGCTCTACCAAAAATACGAAAATAAAAGTCTCAGAGCTGAGTAGAAGTGAGTTCATTATTTTATTTACTAAAGCATATACCAACAACACATACATAGATTGATATTCGAATACTCGTATATGGTAGATTCATATGTGAGAAGTACTATAGGTACCCACAACCGTTTGCCTTCCCGGCTAAAGTGATTTCAGTGAGCTTTAAATACATTTTAATTCGTTTAATTGGCCGCTAACCGGGATCTAGATAGGGTTGGAATGGTGACTCGCAGGCGGAAGAAAGGCACAAGTGCATGCACTTGCTCTTAACAACACCTCCYAACATTTATTATTAAGTGGCTGTCTCAGTTATGTTATTTTTGTTGTTGTTGTTAATGATTTGTTGCCCGTCGGTTTGTGGTAAATTTGTGAATGTTAAAATTTTTTGTTGTTTTTCTTTTTTTGTTAGCATCTATGTGGTTTTGGTTTGTTTGACTTATCTAAATGGAACTTTTTAATCGTTTTTGTTGCTTTGCGGTTGCTGTTTCGGTAATTTTACTGAAAGTTTACATTTGCGCTATTTAAAAAAAGGAAAGAACAAAAAAATGTGAAATAAAAGGCACTTTTATGATTTCTACTTCACTTAGCTCTAAGCACGTGAGAATTAATTATTTTTAATTAACTCTTTTTGCATACATACATACTCACAGCTACAAATATACATACATTATGTGTATGCAAGAACATGTAGATTTGTTTATATAATATTTTCGTTAACTTAATTTGTTTTTGTTCTTTTTTTTTTCATGCGTCTTCGTGCACTTTCGGCAGTGATCAAAGCGTTTTCGGCAATACAGTGAGTAAGTGCGCGCGAGTGTCAAGTCAAACGGCAATTTTTTACAAGTTGCATTTTGTGCGATTTGAACTTTTTGAAAGGTGATTTAACCTTTGCTTTATTTTTAATGTGATTTATTTAATGCAATYTTTTAAGTAAGCTTTTTTCCATAATTTTTCAGCCACTTAAAGTGTGTCCATAAATAATTTCGTTGGTTTTATGACGGTAATTACTTAGTGCCAAGTAGAAGTTGTGGCAAGCAAAAGCGAGTTTCGCTCTCGTTTATGGTGACGTGTTAAACATGAAATCTTATTAAATGTAATTAAGCGTTTTGGTGAGTTTTCGAGTTATAAAAATATTATTTGCATAAGTATTGTGAATGCAGTAAATCTGAGTGTGTCATAAATTATAAAACCGCGTTATATTTCATGTTGCAATTAAAAGCGATWTTTCGTATTAAGTGACAAAAGTGGTATACCGTAACCGTAACGTATGTACATACATATGTATGAGTTTACTTAACAGCACAGTAAAATCCGAAAAATTCCTCCAAAATCCTTAGCTTACCAATTCTTTAAAATGCAACCATCCACGCATCCCTCTCTAAATGTCTCTATGTAAGAGAACAAAAAATGAAATCTAGATCGATTTCCATATATTTTGCTCCAGGGTAACTCTTTAATCTACTATTTTCRTGAAAAAAAAATATTTTTGATGGTGAATATGCAGTTGGTTGACTTTAGTACCTACATTGATCATATTTCTACATAAAATCAACTAAAGGTTTTAAAATCATTATCCGATTTTAAACATTTGCGKCAACAAAGCACATTATTATAAGCAAAAGATAACCTTTGAATTAAATTAAATAAATTTTCGGTAAAAAATTAATAAATATAGTTATAAACTTCTCTCATTTGGTTTATCCGTGCTTGAGACGTTATAATTAAACCTCGAATCTACATTTTGAAAGCACCGTGAGTGGTATCAAATTTTTATTAAACTCGATTTCTCCCATATTCAAACTGTTATAAAATGATGTCAATAGAATGTTTATCCTCATGGTTTAAATTGATCTGGTAAGTAAAAATTATTTTTGAATGTACTCTATCTTAACAAAAGTAATCTTGTTTCAAAAATGTTATTGAGTGCTTTTTAGTAAAACGTGTTAAGATTTTATTATCCAATACAAACTTATACTTGCTCTGATCAGGCAGCTGATCGGAAYTGCTCTACTTATATATTTAGCTACATTTAAATTCGAGTTAAGTTGTGTTCTAATATTAGTTATATCGGGCTTTGACCAAGTTTTCATTCAAATTTATCTATTTTAGGCAAAAAGATACACTGTTATGAGTAAAACCCGCTGTGTTATTTTCATTGGGATAACACACCTTTTGGCCGATATATGCGGTATAAAGTCACCCGGAAGTTAGAAAGTCTTTATTATGTATATATGTCTTAATTAAGTATATTGGGGCTAAGTTTCTATTCAACCCATTTTTTGGCATACAAACATACCATAATAAGAGAAGCATTCTCCCTTAATTTCAGTTATATAAAACAAATGGATCAACATTTTCGATCAAAAGTCGATAAATAGGGATTTSAACAAKTTTTAGTCATAAGATGGCMCACACTAAAGACATTATTCGTKCAAAGTTTTATCTCGTTTTAATAATTCCTTCTTGATTTGTGTGCAGGAAACTGAACGAATCAAGTGGAATTYAAAATTGTGTTGTATGCGAAGTTGGTGTGGTTRCTRTACTAAATTTTGTCGAAATCGGTTGGTCGGTTCCCGAGGTATGGGATTTCACCAAAAATCATCCAATTTTCGCATCGGTTTCCATAAAGCTTTCTCATAACATCTCGGTGGTAAAATTTAATGTCTCTGGCGTATTTAGTTATTGATTTATCGGACCATCTTCGGGCACACCTTGCACATGTTTAAGTGTTTCGTCACAGTGTCAKGRACCACAGRTTTTGATAAATTTAACATCTGGGCAATTAAACGAATACTTAGTCGACGGTCTGCGTTCAAAACTTTGTGCACACGAGTCAGAATGCCGGTGTTTGTCGTAGTCGCAGKTCTCCSAGCRCGGTCTTCATCAGCGACCTSTTCCCAAAAKCTATCAGCTGCTAACACCAAAGAAACAAACTTATTCTTGTTTTGAGGTGTTCTCTCGCTATAAATTGACTATTACAGCTTCAGAGATGGAAAATTAATATTTTCAAATGATATTATCTAAAAATGGATCTTAATATCCGCAAATTTATATTTTATGTTACCCTTCGAGAAGGTGGTTCACTCGAGATTAACGTATATAATATTTTATGTTTTCTGTGTTACGCTGRAGGGAACTTTAACTACATGAGAAATTTTTTTAAATATTTTGCTCATTACAATTGCTGGTATAGTTGATTTGTACTGATCAGTTCTTAAGTTCCACAAGGAATTTTTCGCAACTACTYCTTGGTGAATTTAATAAAATTTTCTTATATTAGCTTTGCTTTTCAAAGTTCGTGCTTTGCTTCGTCACAGTGCTGGAAACTATTTACTACTCATACAACTTCTAGTTACACAATAAGTTAAGTGCAGAATTGTAATTAAAGTATCTTAGTATTATCGTCTGGAGTATGAAATGAAGTGAACTATGAAATGCCTACGAGTATAAACTCAGAGGATCCTTGTTGCTAAATTCTTTCTTCTCTTAATGCATTATCTCCCAATAAAATTCTTAAGTTGTTGTTCCAAAATGCTTTAAAGATATTTTGTTTAATAAAGTACTTTATTTTTGCTGATAATTCATAAAATTATGATTTACATATGTATAGAAAAGAAATCTTTCTTATTAAGCAGTTATTACAACAAGTCTTTAACGCTTTTAAATCGGAGATGATGTGAGAAYAAAATTCCATGAGAATTTTAGTTATTAAAACCTAAATATTATCAACCGCATTTAAAAGTTGGAAACATGAAAATTCCCTTAGCAACGGATATCCTTTGTCGTCATTGATATTGTGTCATAATCTTTACGCCGCACCGAGAGATCTCAGTGTGAGAACTCAAAAAACCCGCAATCCAGATTGATTTCTTTTCGGTGGCATGTAATATTTTTACGACCTTTTCACGGCATACCACCTGACCGCTAAGAAGGAATAAGTAAACTATCACTAAATATGGCTAATCTGTAGCCATAAAGATTAGAATCACTAACAATAGAGCGGAGAGCGAAAAAGAAAAAACAATAAAAGTATCCATCATTCATAAGTAGCTGAAGAGATGGATGTGCTGGGTGAGCAAAGCGACAGAGATTTTCATTTAATAAACCTCGAATAGGTTGAATGGTTCCCTCATAAAAATGCGTTTACAAACAAAATWGCGAGTAATTACTTTAATGACAATTATTATAAAATACAAACGAGTGCCTCGCATCTGGTATACACAGAGATTTTTTGTATTAATTTGAAGTGTCTTAACGCAGGATTGCAACCAAACGGGTAATTAACACAAATGATGGCAATTATGACTAAAACARCAATTGGATCATAAAAACCGGGAAGGGGTGAGCTCAYGTTGGTGGCTGCTGAATGCTTGCTGACGGTGACCGCTGCTGTCCGGTGAATACTTTAATATGCTAGGTGGGCTCTATGATAGCGATGTTGTTCGAGACGAACGGGTGCCACTGCCGCTAATCAGCCGCACAAGCGCGCATTATGGATGTGCCACATGGAGCGCTTGTGACGAGTGGCCGTTGCGGTCGGTACGCTTGTACRTTATGCCTGGGAATGGCGAAAATGTACATAGTTTTTACTATGTTGTGGAATGGAGGGTTGCCAAAGCGAATGAAATAGCCAAATGACATTTAGAATAATGTTGAAAATGAAGCATCTATATCAACAGATTCAATGTGTTCTACGAGTTTAAAATCCATGAAGGGAATCATGAATTCTAAATTTTACAGAAATAAAATTTTGGAGGGGATATTGCATACTATAAATTACTGGACTGGAAGGTGGATGTTTAACTTMTTTTTAGTCACACATTGAAAAACATCTGTTAGTTTTTCAAACAGCTCGAAACAGTCGTCGCTAAGTATTGACCTTATAGTATGTTCGAAAATGCCTGAAAAGGATATAAAGACACCGTTACAGGTGTCAAGATGACGCCAAGAAGTCATGCTTTAGAGAACTATTAATAAAAACAACATGCTACATCCTTCGTTCCAAAGCTACTGATATACCGTTTGAAATCTTATCAAACAACTATAAACAAAGAATACAGCACACACATTACCAGAAGACCCAGAGATAGACGCATTGTTTTTAATAACCTAAAAATAGGTAGTTATTATAATTTATTTGATTTAACATCTCTTTTTCACGAAATAAGTTAAAATTGTCTCTTATAAATTAAATTATAATTCTAAAAGACCTAGAAATTAATTTTGGATAGAAAATTCCATTTTTTCTGATAATTTAGAAGGTTTTTTTTATATATATTTCGTGTTTATTCAAATATGAAATTGAAAATAAATGGCAACCCATAACCGACTCACTGTGATTGACATAAAAATGCTAGAAGTTTACCTTAAAACAATTGCAACAATTTTTCTCCATCCCATCTCGCAAGATTACGGACCGTTTATGAACCACAAAAAAAGTTTCAAATAGTTGAATGAATTTTTCCAACATTTCTTTACAAGATTTTTTTTACACACAACCGGAGTTGAAACATTTTTAATGGTGGCACCTTCACTGCACCACTGCACAGCCTCCCGTGACTTGCCTCACATATACACAAGAGTATGGGTCATCTGTAAGTGCGAGTACCTTACAAAAGACATAAAACACTTTAAATATTTGTAATCGCTTCTGCGTAAAACTTATATTAAAATACATAAAAACTGCCTACGAGGCGACCGGTCAACGTGCTAAATGTTGAAAGAGTTCACTGCGGCGGTGTGTAACACAAGAGACAGGTACGTCTTGTCTTGTACACACCTGTCGACTGAAGATATCGTACGATTATAGATATGAGAACGCGCATGCGCGTGGTCTGCTGCACAGCATCACAGTGCTACTGCACAGGAGCTAAGCAGCGACTTGTTTCACTGCAATATTTTTTTGTTATAGCATTCGGCCTTTTTTGTATGGGTATGTTGTGGCTTAGGAAGACGTTTACTCCTGTGTATTTTGCCGCTGTACTTACAAATAATTGTGCTGTTTTGAGGGGCTCATAAATCGCATACATAGTATAATATTTATATATGTATAGTATGTAAAATCCAATATAATTTTCAAAACTTTGAGAAGAACCAGTAGCTTCACTGTTAGACACTCGGAAGAGTGAATTGCGTCAGTAACTCTCCCTTCGCTTGCACATTTATCAAGGCAAAGTAAAATATAAGTAAATGGCCAATTCATTTTCTGTGTTTTCCGCATTCATTTGTTGTTGAAAGGCGGCGAAAATTTCTAAAAATTAACTAAATTAAAGGTAACATAAAGCAGGCGCCCATGCGATTTGGCTTAACCGATAGAATTAAATAAAAACTGCTTAAAAACATCGAAKCCGAAATCTTCCAAAAATATTATGTCGTTATGACGTCAGTTTCCCTCAAAGAAATTCTTCTTAGCCACAAAACGCYTAATCTGGCGTCTTTTCCAATCCTCGAAACAGTTACTAAAGTCAATTTCCAGAGTAACCTTCAATGAGTGTTCACGTTTAATGTCTGCAATTGACTCAAAACGGTTTCCACGGAGSGGTYTYGTGAGTTTATTGAATAGCCAGAAGTCGCATAGAGCTAYACCAAGCGAATATAGTACGAGTAGTTTGGCACGATATTGGTTGAAAGCTTGGCTACAAACTGACGAAGAATCAATACAGTATGCGACGTAGCATTATCGTTTGGCAAAAACCAAGAGATGTCGCACCATAGTTCTGACCTCTTTTTATGAATAACTTCGCGTATACGACACATAACACTCAAATATCATCCGTTATTGACAGTTTGCCTGGTTTGCCTTGGCATGTTTTTTTTTTTTTTTTTTGGCTTCGGCCCAACTTGTGATATTGGAACCAACCGAGAAAATAAAAACTTCGATGAATGGGTTTTTGAGCGAAATTTATTTTTACCAACAGTTGCGCGACATCTGCTTTCATAGAGCACTCTCATACAAAATACCCATATTCAACATTTTTCATTGATATCATTAGAGTTTTATTTATTTCCATCAATCCAATTTCTACAAAGTTCAAAATCATCAGTGGACCTTTTTTGTGTTTTCGTCAGTAGTAACCTCTTGGAAGGTTAMACAAATCGAGGCAAAATTTATTTTTCGATTCAGTTCGCACGTGAACTTCTAACAACAT
The DNA here is from genome assembly GCF_001853355.1 of Bactrocera latifrons. Taxonomy (NCBI): domain Eukaryota; kingdom Metazoa; phylum Arthropoda; class Insecta; order Diptera; family Tephritidae; genus Bactrocera; species Bactrocera latifrons. The sequence continues at coordinate 156,639 of NW_017536630.1, forward strand.
AACATACGATCTTCCATAGGACGACCAATAACACTGGTAAAAATTACCACAAATGCAGAAAATAGCTACTGATTTCTTCTATMASCTATAGTTCCTTTRCTATGAAGATTATTGTWTAAAAAAGCAGYGATAGATATATTATTGTTAAATTATTTTATTAACCRAAGWGTACCTTAAAATGTTACTATCGATGTTTTTCGGCGATAYTTTGGTTTTTGGAGTATCCCTTAACAATGTCCAGCAGTAATCGCCAAACCAACTGACACTCCACTTGCCTTGGTACCGTTTCTCCATAGCGGAAACGTTTTGGTGGAACCATTCCCCGTGTTAAAACGCTTTTAATGGCACTCCAGACTAGTATTTCAGTTTCACTAGGCATTTCCTCAAATGTTTTATCATTCATTAGTTCTCTTATTTGCAGACCCACAAATWTGCCTTCCTTAACTTTTGCTTCACTGACTGTTGGAAATTTTTGTTTCAGATACAAAACCCAATTTAATATGGAAAGGTGGTAGTAATACCCTTTTGGGTTTGGGTCCCGAAGTGAGTGCCTGTACGTACTTTTCCACTGCTTCTGCACATAATGACAGTCTCTTGCACAGCTGTCCCATTCTTAAAGGAAGCAACAATATTTCGTATATCCTAGTTGCATTCCAAGAAGAAGGGCTATTTATTTTAGGTCTCCACATATTGCCCAACCATACTCATGATAACGGATGTGCTCTAAAAKAACTCTTATATTCTCATATGATTCCTTCACATGAACCGCATGAGCTACGGGCAAAAATGGATATTTGTTACCGTTATGAACCRATACTGCCATTAAACTAAGTTTAGAGGAATCAATGAATAGACGTCAATCACGTTGATCATGTTTCTGTCGTAGTGAGTTAAACAAAAGGTTAACTTCTGAACAGTATATGAGATCCCTTCTTGAAGAAAAATTGTGAATTGTGAGTTCTTTCTGCACTTTGGAGAAGGTTGATTCTAGTTCTTCATCGAGGCTGCAAGTTTCTGGTGGGTTTGGAATTTTTTCACGGCRTTTGACAGGTCTTAAATCTGATGGTAAATTACGGTACTTAACCGTATGATTAGACTTCGRTCCAATAACTTTAATATTCGTGAGGCAAAAATAGCAGTCTGTAATATGGTATTTAGATTCTCTACAAACCATTGGCACTGCAAAGGGCATTTTACGATTTGAACCTTTTAACCAAACTTTTAACAATGTTGCACAAGTTTTACAACCAATATGAGGGGCCCAAGCTTTGTCTTGGTCCCCAACTTTAACACCAAACTACAGTAAGTAAGATTTTTGCACAAGCGGAATAAAATTACGTTTTTGTGATTTAAAAGTTAGTTCTCCGCACACCACCAAAAACTGCTGGCACTATTTACGTATTACCTAGGCATTGCACTTAAAAATCTTACACACATTAATTTCAAAAACGTAAAAAATTTGAACCGATTCGGAYACCGTTAGTCAACTGATGAATTTTGTAAAATAAACTGATCGTTAAACACGCTGTTTACTTCAAACAGGCAGGTCGAAAGAGTAAAAATCGATAAATCCTTGATCGTATGAAAATATGAGGTGATGCAATATAATGAAATTTTATGTATTTTAAAATCTAAAGCCTCAAGTTACAGAATATCTGTGAGTGATAGAAGAATTTTGTTTTCAGATTTGACTTCAGGGTATCAAACTGCAATAGAAAGAATTTTCATTTCACAATTTATGTGACCACCAGTGTAATAGAAAAACTATTGTTTCAGCGGAGTACACCTTAGTACACTATTCCAATTAGTTCACCACAACGACATATCAATCTAATTTTGTATTGACCATAAATTTCTAACAGAGAATATAATTTAAGTCAAGTGGTATCAACTGAGCGTTTTATGAAAGCAATCCAATAAAAACATTTTCTACTTATTATATACAAACACCGATATGAAGTGAGCGTTAAGATACAATTGTGTTGGTAGGGAATATTTGTTTCGAAGTAACCTTATTTTTTYCTGTTTRGTTGGCATGACTTCTGTCAAACATATTYAATAACTTTACAGTGAATGAACAATCAAAATAATATTTTTTTAATGTGTTAAAAATTTAAAATTTTGTATCGAAAAGTGCTGATTTGCGAAGGTATTAATTTTTAGTTTGAAGAAAAGTGCTGCAGAGTCGCAGCGAATGCTTGTCGAGGCATTTGGTGATCATGTTCTATCAGACACAACATGAAAACGATGGTTTCAACGGTGTAGAGAAATGAAGAACGSGAAAGACCACCMAAAATATTTGAAAACGCCGAACTGCAAGCAATATTGTTGAAGATGATATTTTGATGTGTTAAAACCACTGGTCAATAATTTGATAATTTTTTTTTTTACTTTCCCATTCAAAATTAATTTCGCAAAAACTGGTACACCGGTATACCTAAGTCGTAAAGAGATTTGGATGAGTGGATCTCCAGCAAAGACTAAACAAAAAACATTTTTCAAAATTTTTTACAAATTTTATTCAAAGTGGTAAACAAAATTTCACAAATTGTATAGAAAGTCTATAATATAGTTTTGAAAATAGGCGAAAAATTAAATTATTGAGATTTTGAAGTGACTATAAACAGAAAACACCCACACATATCTAAATATGGCGAATGAGCGCGGTTTTGTTGGTAAGTATTGCTCTAGTGAGCTCTATCTGCGTTGACTTATTTATAAACTTTTTTATACCAAGTTTAGATAGATAGCCCTCGCTATATCTCTTGATAATACCAAGAGCTCTCCTACACTTGGCGGTAAGTATAGTTGATTGGGAGTCCACGTTTTTACATAATCTCACGAATGTCACTTAATTCTTTATRTACTATAAGTCAAATATATAATTCTCGATTAAAGTAAATTACTCAAAAGGCTTTTGTAAATTCTATAAATTAATTTCTTTATTTGTGATTCTATAAATTTCTTCATATTAAAACTCGAAATKTGGATCATACGTAAACTTATCTTCAATAGGCGAGATTTGGCCGTGTTGTCTTTTGCATCACCACAATCATTAATTAGCTGCCTTATGATTAGAAAATGATGTCAGGGTTYCAATTTTAGTCCCCATATACTTATTTTACTTAATGAGTAATGCTTGGAAAAAGGTTTTTCACCGTATATGGCTGATATAAAAGTTCTTCTACCCTTTCATCAGTGCAGAAATAAATGATAGTCTTTTATCGATGACCCAGAATTTATAACAATTGCTGCATCGCAATCTATGGCTTTCCCTCCTTGCGATAGTGTACAACAATGAAAATCYCAAATATTTATATTAAGCATTTGAAAGGCAATAAAATCAACACGCTCATTCACTTGTAGTTCCGTCAGTGACGTAAATATTTGCTTATTATATGATTTATAACAGAATATTAAGCAATTTAACGAAAATAACTTTCAGAAGCGCTAATTGATCACGCCACCGATCGTAGATTGGCCACAATCAAGGCTATGAATGGAACTATTGTCTCATGAGGTGATTTCCAGCGCACGTTTAACAAACAGATGTTAATTAGACCCACACATTGTACACCTCGAAACCAACGCCCCCAATCAAACGGTAGCGTCGAAATGTTAATTAATTTATATACTCGTATACTGCTCTTAAGGCACGAACTGACACGGCAAGTGGGTTAAGTTCATAATTTAACAATTGTTTTAAGTGAAAAGATGTGCCACCAAAAATTTACCTTTGTCATGAGAAATGTAGCGTTTACCTTTCATTACATTAAGGTATTTTTACACATTTTCTACTTATTAAGGCGAGAAGAGACATGAATAAATTGTAGAAAGTTATAAGTTCGTWGTCTGCTGGTTGTTCAAATAAGCTTTGAACTGGTTTTTCTCATAGTTAATAGTATATAAAAATCCGATAGCATGAGCTARTTTCCTTAATTATTTGCCTCCAATTTTACTGGCAAGGTCAACCATATCTAACATCTCTAAACTGGGTATATGAGAAATTTGGTGAGGACTGTCACTTAGTCACATTGTGCTCAGAACTTATGTTCGCGTTATAAAGTCGATAATGATATTGCTTCCCTATAATTGTAAAGTGGTTATGCTTTTTAAAAATATCGTAATATTAATTCAATGATTTTCTCTTGGTGGTCTAATCTTTTGACTTAAATCATGCATACAAAGTTAGAGGACAAATTTTTTTGCAAAATAGCGCGAAGACTTTTTTTCGATCGGCGAAGCGTGATGACCGAATTACATTTCGACACATTCATAATACTTCCAGCGTTCTCTCATATCAGTTTTGCGGCTTGTAGTTGTTAACGAAAGGGGGCTCTTTTTATACCCTGAACAGGGTATATTAATTTTGTCAC
>NW_017536630.1:161659-169143 GCF_001853355.1 Bactrocera latifrons
GTTTTTTCTTGTTTTAAATATTACTTGGAATACGTAATACTACGTTCTACTACAATTTCGGCATGTCAACAAGTCCGCTCATAAGAAGATTAATGACTAAATTATGTGTTGCGGAACCGTTTACCATTGTTGAAGTGAAAGAAAATTTTGTAATTCATGCAAATATATTGTTGGTGGGTATATCAATCGAATATCCTATAGAGATGTTCGAGAGCTGATACTAGAAGCTGTGCATTTTTTAGACACAATTCTTTCAATCATAAAAGAAACAAGAAAGCTGTAGAATTGAAGAAAATATTTTGATTGGACCATTGAAATTTAAAGTATCGKGAATTGTTGTTGAAATGTTGATTTACGCTGCTGAAGTAACTATTTACAGTAGAGAACAATGGAAAGACGGGATAATCCGAGAGCCCTGTGACCACTGTGGACTTAATGCCGCAAAAATTGGGGGTAAAGCAGCTTTGCGGATGTCTAGGAGTTACACCAATGAATACAAACTCAATCTATTAGCACTTACTGATGTAAATAAATACACAGTACAACAGCTCATCAGGGGGGTGAGAAATTCCAAGTCAAGGTGATGGTACTAAGTCAGTATAGTAAAACCCTCAAAGGGTTTGGCGTTCGTATGTGTCAGTTTTTTCTTATGACCTTTTAAATTTTTCCCTTATTTCTTATAGTTTTCCATCTTAACTAATTAATTTTTTCCAATCAGGCGTACTAAATGGTCCAAAAATACGAAAGCTGATTAAAAGTGACGCATTCAAAAATATTTTGATTGATATATATTGAATGCATGGCAGGCAATCAAAGAAGGCTTATTGGGAAAGCATCGTTCTAACAACTACGATGTTTCTGTCGCAAGGATCTTAAGAGCATTCGTTTTAATTTTTTGTTTTAATATTTCACCGAATAGACCGCGTACAGCACGCAGACGTAGCTAAGAGTTAACACGAAAACAGTGGAGAGTCGATTCTGCCATTTCAACCAGAAAAMACAAGGCTATTTGATGTCTGAAATTAAAGCACGTGATCTCGACATTTGATTTCAAAAAGACGGCGTCACCCCCCACGCATCGCATCAATCAAAGAATTTATTGAGATAAGACGTCGGTGAGCAGATAATTTCACGTTTTGCGCCGGTCGATGGCCGGCCTTGTAGTAACACACCATTCGACTTTTTCCTGTGGGGATATGTAAAGTCTAAAGTCTTTTGGCATAGACTTTCCTGCCAAAATTTGAAATAAATGATATTCAAAAAATAAATGCTAAAGCACGTTCTTTCGAATCATAATAAACATTCTATACGGCTTGTTGTACCATGTTAGGTCCTAAGCAATCGAAAAAGTGCTGACAGGACGGTCGGACTCGACAGTTTCCATTATTTTATCGATTTTTTTACAATTGACCCTACAGAGCGTGGTACATCTTTGACATCAAAACTGCCTGAACAGAATGGATGAAACCAAAACTGGTGATTGGTTGTTACAGTATCACCACCAAAGCCGCTATTCACATGTTCGCCTTTATCGCTGGAAAAATGTGAAATAAGGCATATTTTCTCTACGCTGACTAATTTCGTAAACAATCCTAAGTCAATCAAACACAAAATTGACAATGGTTTTTTTTTTTTTTTTGTTTGTACAAAATATTTTCTTTCTAACGCCATATAGCGTAACCCGATCGCTCTTAAGTATAGTATAGTAAAACTAATGGATTTTACTAAACCTTATATTTATGAGATTTAATAAGTAAGGGATTAACTTCAATCTCTTTAGARAGAGAAAAGGATATAGAGAGAATGTGTTTTGTAAAAATGTACGAAAAGTGAATACAAATACGTGTACTATATATTTCTATACATTATATATTATATTACAAACGACTAAATGTCAAAACATCAAATAGAGAAGCAGTATAACTGAAAATAAATYCACTAAAAATGCACAAAAAAATAAATAAAAATAATTAAATAAAATGTGTCGCAAATGGAACTTGCACGACTGGCCCAAGCTAATYTAGCCGGGCAGTCATAAATGGCAAGAGTTTTAAAAGCACACAATACACAAATATTCATTCACACACAYACGCAAACTTTATAGAGAAAACACAACGAAAAAGTTTCATAAAAAGCTATAAAATAATTCATAAGCTATTAAAGTTAATTTAATTAAATAACCCGGCGGACACACAAAAATGCGCAAAGCATAAAGAACTAGTGGAAAACCCACATACAAGTATACAAATGTATATGTAGATACTAGCTGATTGTTATAAAGTCTTCATTTATTGTGAACGCTAAAAAATTKTCAACAATTTTGATTAAAATAATTGCATGCCACAAACATTAACGGACCTACAAACACAGAAACATATTTATAAATAGATACCAMGTAGTACATAGGTACTGCGGGGTACACCGAGTGAGCCTTGACTGAAAATAGTACAACCACATGAAAGGCTTAGCTCTAACGCCTTTCTGGCGGCCACATGAAAAAGCAACAAAAATGCCAAATGTCAATTAAAAATTGAGAAATGACAAAATGCCACAGAATAAAGAGCGAAGACTAAGACGAGTGAATGCCTCTATACCTATGCTCGGCTAGCACCGATAATGCTCATCGCGAGTGGCAAACACAGACGCAGGCGCGGCAATTGCGGATCATCCATTGCTAGTCGCTGATCGAGCACGTCTCATTTTCGATCTTAAAATTGCGTACGTGCTCATAAATACTGTCAATTAAAAGGCGCAAACGGTCGGACAAACAGTTACAAATGTCAACTAATTGACAGAGAACCTGTCACCGTACAGACACAGAAGCGCGGCGAGTAGCACAGGAAACGCACGCTAGACGCAACACGCAGCAATTGTCATAAAGCTAGCAGTGAAGCAGCAAATTGTAATGTGTGAYGCCGCCGTTGGGAGCGTCGCACAGTGGTTCGTTTTACTTGAAATTTTTAATMTAAATATTTTGAGTGGAATATTATTACGATTTAACTCAATCAGAAGTTTTACGTTTCGGCAGTTGAAATAAAACCATATTTTTCTTTAGGACAAGATAATTAAAAGCTTTCGATTGCTGGAAGGCCGATTTTAATTTTTTACAGTAAAATATATACACATATATATAGGAACTCCTTAAAATAGCTAATGGAATTACAGTTAGCACAAATCGAGTGAAGATTGGGTTGCAAYGACTGAGTTAAGGATCACTAACACATTTGATCTGAAGATTTCTTAAGCTGTCAAAATCAGCAAAGCTGAGTTTTATGGTGGAACGCTAATTTATTTTCGTATTTACGAAAAATTTTGTTCGAAAATTKTTACCTTCATCTCTTTCAGTTACTATTCTGGTTGTCTTGCTCTTGCCTGGATGTAGCAATGTTTCTACGATTACGATTCCGGTGTATTTAGGTGCATCTCCTCCTGAACTGATTGCCATTCAGCGTGCCGTTGCATTCCGCTTAAGAAAGAATTTGAAAATTAACTTACTGCGGAATGACAGAATTTCTGATTATGATATTCCAGAAAGCAAGAGGTGACAAACCGTTGKSACAATAGTACTAATGCARGTTATGTTTGTTAAGGATACACCARACGTCAGATTGATGAGTCTTTGTTTCTTGCTTACTGGGTATGGGCCCATAAATGCATTTATGTATCTAATAGGGCAGAATGTAGATGTAGCGTCGCAGAGTGCCCGAYGTACTTGGACCTTTGGCACCTTGGATGTACTGATAAACAATTACATGTCACTGACATGATGGAACAGATATGATTTTTTGGTATGATTGTGGGTGAATTTTTTAAACGGTGAAAGCGTTTAACTGCGAATGAAGGTTGGCTTCTTGTATCACACCGATCTTCTGGAGACCAAAATACCTTATGTTAACTTTGACATATTCTTATTCGGATAATCATATACTTAGTATATTTATTACCTACTACTAAGAAAGATCTAATGCATTTTAGAAAAACGTTGGGAGATTTGAGGTTGATTAACGTCCCACATCCTGAGTATCGAATTATATTCACTTGTTATTCTTGATGTAACGACATAAGACATTGTGGAAATACTTTCGGATCTTACAGACGTGGGAACAGTACTTGCTCTGATATTAATGTGGGTCCGTTCTGCAAGTATTTAGACCAGACTGCTCGTTAGAGCAGCCAGCATATCGATGACTTCGTCTACTGTGAAAAAAGAGTACGCGGACCTGTTAAGTTATTAGCTCCACTGTGCCGGTGGCAAACAATTCCGAAGCAAATCGAAATAGCAATTCCAGCAGCATTTCACTACCGCAACATCATTTAAAACAAGTTACCTTCTTGTCGCCAACACGAAAATGCCAATAACAATCACTGGCGGCGAGTCACGAGCCATTTCACAGCTTTGCCGACGACAACTAGGCATGTAAGCGTGCTATAAACAAGCCCATCATTAGCTAGCACCCGAACACGGTCGGCGTCAACGCTGTTCGTCTACTTTGGGGCCGCGCTAAATTGATCTCTAGTGATTAAGTTACATTATGATGTTGATAAAAAGTGACAATATAGCACTTGAGCAAATACGCRGCACCGTGCGCTGTCAAGACAAGTCCGCACGTTTGGAGGCAATYCTTTCATCGATCGTTTAGTATGTACAAAGGTATATCTTCGAAGTTACTCTAGGTTGTTCATAGGCTTATGTGCCTTAATACTTTGTATTGACGACTGCATAAATATTGTAAATATTCAGWGAATTTCGTTAATTGCTCAAATCCACACGGGAAGTGCCGTACGACTGCTGCCGCTGGTACTTCGACACGTCGTTTGGGGAGTTCGAGTGCACTGCGCGAGCGTAMAATTCCAATGATTCATTAAAATGTTTCAACGTCGAAGTGCTTCGAATGCCAACTTATTAACACGCCGTTATATTGTCGTCAACTGTTGTGAAAAATGGCCAAGAGTGCTCCATTAAATCGATCGATGGATCGTTGCACCGATGAACTGATCGGCAATCATTAGTGGCGTTCGCTGTGCTCGCGCTTTTATTACGCGATTTTATGTGCACTTTTGCACTTGAGTGYCACAACTCCCACATGGATTTAATGTTCCGACGCATAGCGTGTAAGTATTCAAGAACATCTGTATGTAAGTGTGTGTAGGAATTTAAAGCAAGTTTATTCACGGTGTTAATCAATTAACAACCAAACGTGAGGCCAATAATATGTAAATTTTTGTAAAAAAAAAAAAACAGTGGTATGATTTTGTATGTAACTTTTTTTAAGAGAAAACGTGTATTAAACTCAGCTTTATAGCTCCGTGTTAAGCTCTTCGATTCGGTAAGTGTAGYGTTGGCAATTAAAGTACGACTGCCTAATGAAGCGCTTAAAATCGKCGCAATCAATAGGGGAAAAGTACTCAATGCGTTTAATGTTGATTGTGTTATTGTTATTTGTGGAAAAATGTATATTTCATTAAAAGTTACTCATTAATATTAATAAGTTTTAAAGATTCGTTTGGTTTGCTACCATTTAAGCCGAAYTTGAGATGTCTGATAAGAAAGCCTGCTTGTTGAACTCAGATATAGATCATCCTTGTAATGATTGCTTTGTAGAAATCGGACGTTCATTAACTCATTAAACCGCTTAAGGAGAGAAGTTTATATTCAATCTTTAATAAAAGGTCACCTGAGCGGAAAATTGAAAAAGACAAAAAGTTAYATATCTCCTTAATGAAGATACTATATAAAATAAAAAAACTATTTTGTTCATTTTACTTCATAATATTTTATTCCCATTATCAAATCGACCCGAGTGAACACGGGCGATCCCTATAATGGCTGACTTGAGTTCGAGAAACATTAGAGAGTAGAAAATCGAAATGTTCAATGAAACCTACATCAACTTATTTGGTAGAGCAAAGGAGTATACTAATTCAATCACAAAACAGTATACATACCGACTAAAAAATATGTTGAATAATGAGAAATTTTATACTCTAATTTTGTCCACCTCATGGTTCTTTGTATATTCTATTGAATCTTTGTATCACCTGGTATAGGCAAGCTGTAACTTCAGTAAAAATGAAGGTATTTTGATGGAGCTACCATGAAAAGTAGGTATTGCAGATTGTCACAAAACGACACAGAAAGCACTAAAGCATGATCTGCGATAACTCAATAAATAACAAGTAAGGAAAGGCAAAGCTCAGGCGTAACTGAAGCTTTTATACTGGATCAAGGCAAAGGAAATTCGTTTTGGAAAATTATTTTTATTTATTTTAAAGCACAAAATGTGCGAAATTAATCACAAATTCAGGACCAATACGCTTTTGCTCGATATGACCACCTCTTGCCTTAACTATGGCCTAGCGACGGTCAAAAAACGAATCGCAAGCCGCACGAATGTGACTTGCCAATATTTTGGCCCACTCACGGTCAATGGCTTTTTTCAGCATCTCGAGACTGGTGTATTTTTTACTTCGGACCTTGCTCTCCAAAATGGCGTAGAGATAATAACCCATTGGATTCGCATATGGTGAATTCGAGAGTCATTGTGTGGTTGTAATTAATTCCGGAACGTTGTTTTTAGCCATTCTTGGTTCATTCGCGCTTTGTGAGACGGTGCTGAGTCTTGTTGAAACGTCCATGGTTTGCGACCGAAATGTTTGTTTGCCCACGGCTTCAAATCAGCCTCCAGAACACTTTCTCGATAATATGTCGCATTTACTTTGACGCCAGGCTCGATGAAAACAAATGTAGAGCGCCCATCTGCGGTGACAGCGGCTCAAACCATTATTTGTGGAGGGTGTTGCCTCCTGGTGGCCAACCGATAACTTACATTCTCGTATGAACGTTTTGAGAGTTTTCGAATTGCTCAATTGAAAAAACTATTTCGTCAGAAAACACAATGTTCGAAATTTGACCGCTTTCGGCCAAGCGGAGCAACTGCTTCGCTCTCTCAAGTTTTATTTCTTGCTGCTTCGGTGTGAGATCATGGGCCTTTTGTAACTTGTAAGGCCAGTACTTTGAGCTCATTTTTGAATATGCGTGGGATGCTGCGGTCGGATATTTTCAGTTCTTTAGCCATTTGATTGGCACTACGTCGTGGATTTCGCTCAAGTCGTTTGTTCACTTTCCGAGAAATCTCACATGACGTTGCAGGCTTTTGAGGACCACCTACATAGCGTTTTGTGAAGCCACCAGTATCCTTGTAACGAGTGATGGTGCGATAAACAAAAGCTTTATTCACATTAAAGTGTACGTTCTCACGAACAATTGCTGGCTGTGATTTTCCAGCTAAATATAGAGCAATCACACTATTACGTTTGAATTCCATCGCTAATAACTTTTTTTTGCGTTCACTTTTAGCAAAACGCTTTGTACGCTTATGGACAATAATCCGAAATGTCATTCAGCAAACAGCTGATACTAGTGCGACAGCTGCGCGAACTCTGTGTGAGTAGGTTACACTTCGTACGCCGGACCCTGTATATAC
>NW_017536630.1:170323-174845 GCF_001853355.1 Bactrocera latifrons
CTTGTGTTATATTTCATTTTTAGCCGTAAACCAAAAACATATTATTTATAAACTCATACGTACTAAACTAACTTTTGAGCCCAATATCTGTGTTTTTTCTTGCGAAATTTTATTGCTATATCTCTCTTACTTTTAAAAACACCCAAATTATGATTCAAACGAGATGCTTACTTCATTTCACAGTATATGTAGAGCCAACCGGAAGCGTTGAGTTGTCTTAAATTGCTCTCAAGGAAGTAAATATACACTCTACAGACTCGCATATACCCACATACTGTATGTGTGTACCTATTTATGTAGTAGTGCTAGAAACTGCTTCAAAGTACCTTTAACGTGTATGAGAAAAAGCTAAAGAARTTCATTTAAAATGCGGCATGTGCGGGTCCGGTTGTCTAGTAGTTATATAAATCTAACGGTGAGTCTACATGTTTATACGCTTAGTGGTGCCTGCGTTCATTTTGCGGTATCCAATTTGTCAATTTAAGTGACGGAGGACAACAACGTGTTGGCGCTTCGGCGCTTTTCAACTTTAACAAATCATCTACATAATTCAATTATGCGATTTCATGGAGTTGTGTTTAATTTTATTATAATTATATATATATWTTTTTTTCTTATATGTTTGCAATGCAAAAGGCAGTTGATAATTAATTATAATTCGTTCGTGCTGGCAACGCAAATTTTACTGATTAACGCATTCAAGTGTTGAACAAATTTTCATCTCATCGTCTTGCTACTCCCTCTTCGTATTTTCGCCAAATTAATGTTTTTTCTTGTTTTTACTGAAGATTTTTTTAGATAAGGCATATTTATTTACATTTAAAAAAAGGTTGAAGAAATATTTGAATTGGATTTGGAAAATGTGTATTATATTTTTCGTGCAACATAGGCCAAACCAGAAGAAAAATATTTCGACGAATGGAAAATTTATATTAAAAAATCTTAAATTTTCCAGTGGTTTAGTATTGAAAATTTGCCTTAACCCTCTTTTTAACATTATAAAGTCATATTTCTAATTCTCACCCCAGAACATTTGATTTATCATACCCACTTTTTAGCATTAAACAACAGCCTTACGTTTCAGCTGCTAAAATTTTCATTTCTCTGAGTAGTTTTATATAGAGGTTTAAAACTTTCTTGATTTTTAAGACTCGGGAAATCCGGTCATAGAGCAAGGAGAAACCCCTGTTTCACGTGAGAGGAGAGTGGTCATTAGGCGTACTATTATTATAACGAATTTATGATTATCACATATACTATGCATGTGGTTGAGTAGGTCCATTGAGTCGTTCCTCCTTACCTCATAACCCAATACATTCGAGAGTATTACGTGGTCCGGTAGTAAGAATTTGTGATATACATATATTGATATATATAACCTAAGATGTAGTAATAAAGCGAAATAAGTCCACGGCGGATAAAATTGGATAGTTAATAATATTGGAAAATCGAAGAAATCTTTTCTTATTTTGTCAATAGATGTCATTGTAGTGGTGTAAAGAGTGCCACGCAAGCTACCAATGAAATTTGCAAATTTTACGGAGACGATGACAGCATCARTTCGTGGTTCGCTCGCTTCCGTTCTGGAAATGTCGAAATTTCGTTTTGCACTGACGAAAGTTTTACACTGATTGAAAAATGTCTCTAGCGGAAAAATGGCWAAAAGTGGTCGTGTTTATTTATTTATTAGTATAAATATAGTCAGATTACAAATACGAAAATATTTTTTCGCCTCCCCAATATAACACAAAAATTATTGCTTAAAACTACAGCTTGGATCGTACATACTATTTATAAAGCTAATCAAAGTACCATAAACATATGTACGAATGTCTCTAAAATGGAAGAAAGAGTATGTCCCGAATTATACCGATCAAAGCTAGGTATAAGAGAGCCCTTTTCACTGCTGAATCATCGCAAGGTATTTCATGCAGAATTGTTTACTGTTAAAAAAGCCGCATTGCTCCTGTAGTTTTTTTTGTTGTAGCGGCAGAATYCTCCCGCGTTGACTGTCCTTGATCGAAAAAAAATATCCGCCCAATTCTGTTTACGTAGACCCGACTATCGGTCCTCCTCTAAAGCATCAGCTGATAGATTTAGAGGTAACGGCTTCGTGGACAGTCAATCAAGCAATCAAGGCAATAATTTATTTTCGCATATTGACCAAAAGCGTATTGTTTACCAAAATGGCAGGAAAGAGCGGAGTAAAGAACAAGCGGCTTCACTTCTTTAGTTAATTACTTAGGTTAGTGAGACCGTATAACCTGTTGAAATTCGCGTGAAGTGTTGGTATTCTAAAGGATGACTACTCCTCTTGGACAACGCGACGGCACTCCATCTGGAATCGAGGAGCTTATTAGCCTACTAAACTAACATAACCTAATAAGCCACATGCTCGGCTCTGAGTATGAGTTTCGAGTAAGGAAAATTCGCWTTAAGCCAAATATTATAAATAATACTACATAAATATGGTATGATCAGAATCAGTGTTGAGCGCGCAAACATTTTTTAGATGTTTATACATGCCGATAAATTTCGAATGTCCCTACTCCTTTAAACAAAAAACACATAAACTTCAAATTTGATGAGGAATATTTATCATGATTCGAAAAAACATTCTTGGCATTTACTTCTCGTTCAAATGTTGCACGTCTCAGGTCCATTTGTTGAGTTAAATTCTCGAAAACTCGTTGGTAACAAGGTGTGAGTCGAAGCGACATTGTCCGCATAGACTTTAGACTTTACATATCCCCACGGAAAAAAGTGTAACGGTGTGAAGTCACACGATCTTTGTGGCCAATCGATCGGTCCAGAACGTGAAATTATATACTCATCGAAATCTTTCACACTTGTTGAAACTGAATATCACGATAACAAGCTTCAATTGTAGGCATCAAATGGTAAGTTATCAATGCCCGCTATTGTCGGTTATGTTACGGCATCATTCTTGAAGAAATATGGAACGATGATTCTACTGACCCACAAACCACACCAAACTGTTGAYTCTTCTAAATGAAATGGCAGCTCTTGAATCCTTCAGCTTGCTCTTCGTCCCAAATGTGGCAATTTTGAGTGTTTATATACACATTGAGCCAGAAATGGGTCTCATCGCGCGCGAAAACACATTCTTAAATAAACGTGATTTTCGTAATAAATATGAACGGTTTGCAAACGTTAGTCAGGCGTAAGTCTTTCCATGATGAAACGCCAAACAAAACAGAACACAAATAACATGACAGCTTGGGCTGTTGAAAAAAGTACCTCTACTTGAAGCACCCCTTGTATGTGAGTATTAGGTTTCATGAAACCATCACAGGGCCGATGATCTCAAAGATTTTGCGTTATTTCAAATGGCACTGTGAGTAAACCGCATGCATACACTTCGGATTTTGATTTCAATAAATAAAATAAAGACAGCCATCAATCGGTAACAGCTGAAATTAGACCGCACGCACTTCAATGCAGAAGTGGCGGTGATTTTATTTAAGAGATTTTCATTATAGCCGTATTTGTTTAATGCGATCTACATATAATTATATGTGCATAGTAAATCTACTAAAATGTTGTTTTCTAAACAAACATACTTATGTGTACATGTGGCGATAATAAATCCAAATACGAAACATAGTCAGTTAACAGAAAAACAGCAATAAACCAATTTCATAGCTCGAACGCCGAGGAACACGGAGCTCAGCCAGCGATCAGCAGGCATTGGCAAGCAGCGACCAAGCGCAACCGGTAAGCGATTCCAATGAAATGTGCTCTCGAATGTCCAAAATGTGCCATGCGATGCGATCGAATTTAAATTGAAAAATTTATTTTTATTCCATTTTAAATGTGTTTTAATTAACATAATTAATTTTACCGAATGCGTTTAACCACGGCGAGCAGCATCTAATACCACTTTACGCCGGTTAACAACGGTGTTTCTTCCTCTACTTCTTCATCTTTGGACTACTCCATTTTTATAGCTTTCAACAGCTTGTTTTCTATTGATGGATGTCTATTGTAGCTTTAAATTTCCGATGAAAGCACCTCACATACCGTATATGTCTCTTTATATTCACATGTTGTTATTGTTGTAGACTATAGTGTTGGTGTTGGCTATAAAATTAACCTCAAACAAGATTAAATTTGACTTATTGAGCTCAAGCCGTGTGTGTGGCTACGTTTAGTATTGCCACAACTAGGCGATCTTCATTCATCGCGTGCATGTCGTGGAAGGGGAGATCGTGGCTCGAGGGAAAAGGTTTGTTTTAGATAAGTATTGACACCTTTTCATCAAATTTTGTTGCTTTTAAGGTGTTCAWGTTAATTTGTATTTAAATTTGTACATGCACCGACTTTATCGTGTTCTTCGTCGAAGATACCATAGACATACATACCATATATATTTTATATAGAACGGGTTTAGGATAAATTTTGCTYGTAGTTTGTAATATGAGACTCCTCAATATCATCGATTAGTTTATTAGGCTATGAAAATATTTTGACATTAATGTTGAGCAGGTACATGGAACAT
>NW_017536630.1:175071-190110 GCF_001853355.1 Bactrocera latifrons
GGAATCGTACCGCTGTCTAGGATAATAACAATAGTCAACAATTGTATAGTCATTTTGCGACTGTTATTKTACAGACTGTTTCCTGGTAATTTTGGATTGCAGAAACCGAAAATTATAGTAAAATTTTCTAAGAGATTTAGGGATGAAAGGGCTTGTACCTTACACCTCAAATACCCCACGGACCTCTTTGCACATCAGTCGCAAATTTTTTCTTCGTGAATATCTCTCGTCAAACAAAAAGGTTTTTCACACAGTTGTTTGACTTTGATCGATCAGTTTGTATGRTAAAATCCCATAATGGTCCAAAATAAGAGGTTGGATATTAAAATGGCTGCATGCCTGAATGCATACTCCATAACCTTCGCATTAAAGCAGTTAATTCTTGATTATCTGAACTACTACCACGTCAAAGATCCCAATYCATTAGTTCTTCTCTCATACCTACAATTAAGGAAAATTTTTAAAGATGGATTAAACTTTGCGGTTAAGGTTTCTGGAGGTGTCCACTGTCGTTGACTATTGTTGAACTCAAGTTACAACAACATTTCTCTAGCATAAGTGACTGACTTTAAATCAGCATAAATGTATTGCACCGAACCGCCGATAACGCTACACGTTTTGCTATCCATCTGAATTAGAATCCAGCTGAATTAGAGAATAGAAATAAAAGGTACCAGCAGATTTTTGATGAGTTCAAGGCGTTTTGTCTGTAAATTGTGTCCAAACCTTGTACTTCACTTCATAAAGGACTTGTGGTCCAAGTGTCATTGCTAKTTTGGAGATTTACCAGCGGTCAACACTTCGAGGTTTGTCAGTAATTTAAGGTACTGCAAATAAGAATAATATAATTGTAATTATTCGTACCTAAATTCGGAGCACTTCTTGCAGTAAAAAAACATAAAAAGTAAGGWTGGACTAAGTTCGTGTGTAACCGAATTTTTTATACTTTTGCACATTGCAAGTTAAATTCCTTCAGATACAAAGAATTATAAATTATATTAAGTACATATAGTGCAAGTTTTCACCCAATTTTTGCCTACCAATTCAGTCCATTTCTGACATATGGGCAAACTATTTTTAGAAAAAATCTATAATATATCTCACAAAATAAAGCAATAGGATAGAAGTAGTGCGATTTTCGTTTTAGCATTGGAACAAAGGGATGTCAAGATGATAGTATGATTAAATCAGAACAAACACTCGTGCCAAAAACACAATAAAATCAATTTAGTTCATCATAGACAACATTGTTGATCAACTCGAGTACCCGCCAGCGTCAACTGATTTGATGCGACAATCACGATCGAGCAAACGGTATGGCTGGCTTCGGTTCCAATCATATCATGTCACTTCATAGCGTTGACACGACTGTTTGAATCGATATGAAACTGAGGATAAAGTACAAGTAAATCTACGAGTACAGCAAACAACAATAATTTTTTGCTGGATAGGGAGTCGCCTTGTCTGAAACCTCGAAACGAAGCTTTTAGTGTCGCTCAGCATCAGTTTACACAGCCGTATTAGTTTTGTGGAGATACCAAATTCAGACGTCGCAGCATAAAGGCAGCTCCTTTTCGTGCTGTCGAAAGCAGCTTTGAAATCGACGAAGAGGTGGTGTATGTCGATTCTCCTTTCACAGGTCTAAAGCCACACTGATAAGATCCAAACAGTTTGTGGGCTTTAATCTTTCACAGAATACGCTCGATAGGCTTATCCCACGGTAATTGGCGCAGATTGTGGGGTCTCCTTTTTTAWGAATTGGGCACACTTAAATTAAAGTCGTTGAGCATGCTTTCGACCGACCATATTTTACAAAGAAGCTGATACATGCTTCTTATCAGTTCTTCGCCCCAATGTTTGAATAGCKTGGCCGGCAATCCATCGGCCCCCCCCGCTTTGTTGTTTTTCAGGCGGGTAATTGCTATTCGAACTTCTTCATTGTCGGGCAATGGAACTTCTGCTCCATCGTCGTCGATTGGGAGTCGGGTTCGCCTTCTCCTGGCGTTGTGTGTTCACTGCCATTCAGCAGGCTGGAGAAGTGTTCCCTCCATAATTTAAGTATGCTCTGGGCAACAGTGACTAGATCACCTCTACAAGAACATGCCCCGGTCTTGAAACCTTCTGTAAGCCGCCGCATTTTTTCGTTTTCTGTTTTCTGTTTTCTCTCCGCTGCGACACGGCACTACTCGTCGTACCAGTTGTTCTTTTGCACTTTCCGAAAACCAATGGTTTCGGTTGCAACTATACGTAAGGAGTTTGAAATGCTGTCCCACAGTTCCTTTACACCGAGTTGTTGACKAGTGCTCTCAGAGAGCAGGAATGCAAGCCGAGTAGAAAATCGTTCGGCTGTCTGTTGTGATTGCAGCTTCTCGACGTTGAACCTTCCTTGTGTTTGGTGGCGTGCGTTTTTTACTGCACAGAGGCGGGTGCGGATCTTGGCTGCAACAAGGTAGTGGTCCGAGTCGATGTTAGGACCTCGGAGCGCACGCACATCTAAAACACTGGAGACGTGTCTTCCATCTATCACAACATGATCGATCTGGTTGGTGGTTTTTTGATCCGGAGATAGTCAGGTAGCTTGATGAATCTTCTTGTGCTGGAATCTAGTACTACAGATAACCATATTTCGGGCCCCGGAGAAGTCGATCAGCCTCAACCCATTTGGGGATGTTTCGTCGTGGAGGCTGAATCTACCGACCGTAGTACCAAAGATACCTTCTTTGCCCACCCTGGCGTTAAAGTCGTCAAGCACGATTTTGACATCGTGGCGGGGGCCACTCTCCACAAGTGCGCTCTAGGCGCTCATAGAAGGCATCTTTGGTCACATCGTCCCTCTCTTCCGTCGGGGCGTGGGCGCAAATCAGCGATATGGTCAAAAACATCGCTTTAATACGGAATGAATGGTAGAATTCGGCGATGGAGTCTCTCTCCCACCACGAATCCCACACCAAACTTGCGTTCTTTAATAAAGCCACTGTATTAAATGCCACAAGGATCTACTCGTCTCTGTCCTTGTCCCGTCGGACACGTAAAGTTTAATTTTTCTTACGCATTGAGTTATTGATTTATCGCGCATTTAGTAGTTTTTAAAGGTCTTTTAGTTTAGGGAAAGGGCGGGGTTATAATCCGATTTAATTTCGACATTGTGTCTTAAGTGTTTTATGTACATTAAACCTCTTAGAGGGAGGGGTCACACATACAGATGCCCCTTGCTACTCCCTATCCCTTGTGTCAACCTTTAGTAAGGCCGAAAATTGACATTGTGAATATTCTTAGCGGTGCCACTTTTCTCCTGCCCTAACAGGGGTACTTCAAATTAGCTCAGTTTACCAAAAATTATCATCCCTCATTTCTTTTCTCATAAAACTTCTTCTTAGTCTTATAGTTTAGGTTTTTGAGAACCGTCCTATAAAAATATTGCCTATAATAAGGCCAATTTTTAAAAAATATAATGTCAGTCAGTTAAAGTCATACCATCTGGTCAAATTTGACCCACACTAGTCCAAATCGAGACTTATTTTTCTAGATTGGTACAAACTTTTTTATTTTCGTTTGCAGTTAGATCTTTTAGTCGTAAATTCATCGTGATTGAAAATCGTTTGGTTAGCATCAGAGCGTTAGCAGGGGATCCTGACCTGAATCTGTTGCAAAAACGAGTGGAGGTTGTAAAAGAGATTATTGACAACTTAGCTGAGACTCTACARCCATCACACGTATTTTCATCGGTAACTAAGCGTACATTTACTAATTCGAACGCGGTACGCAAATTGTCAAAAAGTTAATTTTTCCTGCAGAAAACTTCTAAGAACACCAATGCTCTTACAAAATTATTAATCCGTTATACTCGTTCCAGCTAACAGCTGACTGAAGAAAGTCGAATTTCTCAGAAATCACCCTCACACATATTAATCATTAAAAGAGTAATTAAATCTTCTATATATCATTTAAATAAATGTTGGATAATTTGAAAATTATGGCATACGCTTTGCAAAACTTCTCCGCTTTCAAGCACCCAACCTTACGCAAACAACAAAAGCTTTTCCCATTTGACGTACAACCGCTCAGTAAGAAGCAATAACAACAAGTGGCTCATATGGAGAAGCGCCTGCTGATCACAACCGATAACACATGACATTAAAGTTCGGTTTCAACACACGCACGCACCAACATCGCACGATGACTGAGCACCGCAGCTAAAAGCGAGTACCGAAAGGCAACAGAAACACAAACACACGCGCATGCGCGACCGAACTCAAGTGCTAATGATAAATGCTGACCACCTTTGGGTCTGTCTTGGCTGATTACCCCCACCGATGCCAAATACGCGAGCACCGAGACAAAAACAGAAACAAAAGCCACAAAATTAATAGTGTGAATGAAAATATAAAACATTACGCGCCGCAGTGCCGAAGGAGAGCCGACAAGTGGGCAGTAGAACCGTGAGCAGTGAAGAAGAGAGCCGAGTAGGGGGAGCATGAAAAAAGACAAAAACGCGGCGTTGCGTTATGAAACTGTGCATTGGCGAAGCTCGCACCAAACCATAAGGTTATCGATTCAGTAGAACAAACTGTAAAGATCGTATCAGATTACGATAGCGCGCATGTGAACGGTTGGCGGCGACATGCGGCGGCTGGTTGAGTTGAGTTAGTAGTTCGGAAATTTGTCAAAATGTCAACGAGAATTTAGTGAACAAACAAAACAGCAGCCGGAGGCGACGAGGTGTGCGTTCGGTGAAGGAACGAGCACAAAGCGAACTGGATCGCGGGCAATGCTCAGAGCGCAAGTCAATATTTGTAGGCAGCGGATTTAGTAGCTGGTTAGTTTTACTTATGCGATTGTATGGTCGGTAGGCTCGCTGCATGCTTGCTTCACGCGCTTGCGCTGGAGCCGC
Source organism: Bactrocera latifrons (assembly GCF_001853355.1). Lineage (NCBI taxonomy): Eukaryota > Metazoa > Arthropoda > Insecta > Diptera > Tephritidae > Bactrocera > Bactrocera latifrons. The sequence goes on from NW_017536630.1 coordinate 179,963, forward strand.
ACATTTGCCACCGTCATCAATCGCTCTGACATTAAGCACGTAACTTTGTAAAACACACCATTAGCAGTTAATAAACATTAGTCATGCTCAATTTGGAGATGATTTAGTAAGAGTAATTAAAATTTTATACCGAACTTGACCGTTGAATGTGCTTGGTTGTGGTTCTTGGATTTCCAAGAAATTCTGCTTACTCCAAAACAAAGAACTAGCGAGATTCATTTTCCCACATTTTAAATATCAATAAATGCAAAGCAGTTTACAGATAAGGAGACCAGCTGATCGCGCTACTAGTAGCGTTCACCAGTTCACCAACAATGAACATACGATACCGATCAAAGCCGCCGAGTTATAACCAAGTTGTTGACAGTCGACCAATCAATTATTGACCGAACTAGAAACGTGGTGCTTCTCCTTGATTATTCGCAAGGGTCGCTACTTATTTTCTGCTAAATTGCTCGCATTAAATTAAGCTTGCTGCGACTAGTTTAACAAGCTGTCGATTAGTGCAACAATAACATTATTCTCATCAGCTGTTGTCTTGTACTCCTATAAGGAATTCTAGTTTGTAAAAGTCTTATCTGAAGCTTGTCTGTTCGACAAGATTCCGCTTAAGATTAGCAATTATTAAGTGCGTAATGTATTTGAGTGTCAACAGTTATTACTCTGCAAATAAGATGCGTCAAATTTGATCCAAGCTGTATTTATTTACAGTGTAACAGGACTATGGAAAAGTACCCATAGTTCTTAGTTAGCCTTAACTTTCAAAAGATACGTATACAAGATTGACAACTGTCGGAACATAATTTATATCATTTTGTTATTTTAACAAGTAAGGAAGGGCTAAGTTCGGGTGTCACCGAACATTTTATACTCTCGCATGATAAAGTGATAATCGAGATTTCAGGCGTGGTTGTGAACCGATTTCACTCATATTTGGTACATGTCATCACGGTGTTAAGAAAATATTATGTACCGAATTTCATTGAAATCAGTTGAGTACTTCCTGAGGTATGGTTTTTGGTCCATAAGTGGGCGACGCCACGCCCATTTTCAATTTAAAAAAAAGCCTGGGTGCAGCTTCCTGGATGCAGCTTCCTTTGGTGTTTCTGACGTTTTATGTTAGTCGGTTAACGCACTTTTAGTGATTTTCAACATAACCTTTGCATGGGAGGTGGGCGTGGTTATTATCCGATTTCTTCCATTTTTGAACTGTACATGGAAATGCCTAAAAGAAACGACTCTATACAGTTTGGTTGATATAGCTATAGTAGTTTTCGAGATATGTACAAAAAAGTTAGTAGGGTCCGGGGCCACGCCCACTTTTCCAAAAAAATTACGTCCAAATATGCCCCTCCCTAGTGCGATCCTTTGTGCCAAATTTCATTTTAATATCTTTATTTACGGCTTAGTTATGACACTTTATAGGTTTTCGGTTTCCGCCATTTTGTGGGCGTGGCAGTGGGCCGATTTTTCCCATCTTCGAACTCACCCTTCTTATGGAGCCAAGAAATATGTGTACCAAGTTTCATCATGATATCTCAATTTTTACTCAAGTTACAGCTTGCACGGACGGACGGACAGACAGACATCCGGATTTCAACTCTACTCGTCACCCTGATCACTTTGGTATATATAACCCTATATCTGACTCTTTTAGTTTTAGGACTTACAAACAACCGTTATGTGAACAAAACTATAATACTCTCTTTAGCAACTTTGTTGCGAGAGTATAAAAATAGTTGGAGCAAAAGCTTGCTTGATGACGGGTTTCCAGACACTACCGCAGAAGAATCAATCATCAAGGATTGGTAAGCTGAATTTAGACGTGGTGAGGTCCCTGAAAATAGATTGTTACTTACGAAATCATCAAAAAAGCTCGCAAAATAAGTTTGGATGATCGTTAAATAAAGTTTGTCGGAATAGCATGCGCTCTAAAGATATCAAGTCAATATGCCTTTTTTTCTTTACTGGCGTAGAAACCGCTTACGCTGTTATACCCGAGTTAACAACAGCACGCCAGTCGTTTCTTCTTTTCGCAAAGTGGCGCAAATTGGAGATTCTAAGCGAAGCAAGGTCCTTCTTCACCTGGCCTTTCGGACGAAGAAGTGTTCACAGTATAATTTGGAGTCACCCAGGCAGCCGTTTCCAAACGTTTAAAAGGAGAAAGGTAAATTTAAAAGCAAAATTTGGTGTCATATGAATTAAAGCAAAGACATGCATATGAGGTTTCACCAAAAAGTTATCGGTGCCACGCCCATCGAGCACAGTTTTTGTATTAAGGAGCCCGCATATTTACTTTTCATCAAGATATCTCAGTTTTTATTCAGTCACCCGAATTTCAACGTTTCTCGTCACCATGATCTTTTACATATATGTATATAACTACATATCTCGTTTAGTTTTAGGTGATACGTACAACCGTTAGGTGAACAAAGCTATAATACTCTGTAGCAACTGGTTCCAAGTGTATAAAAATTATATATTAAACCTTACCAGTAAGCCAAATGAACAGCAAACCCGAATATATGTACATAACGCCAAGGGGATACCCTGTATTTGATGGTATTAGAAAGGCATGCCCATTAATGAATTAGAATTCGCGACTAGACACGGGACATACTCACGCTTCTAGACTGATTATAAACTGCTTAGAAACTAATGGCTGTCGAGTTTTTCTCACTTACCTTAAAGCCTAGAACTTCCCCCTCCTGTCTACCATTCGTTCCAATCAACGAAGAATGCCTTCACTGAAATACGGTTTGTAACAGCACAAGGTATCACAAGTGGACTTGATTCACTCTTGGACGCCAAGCCAAGTTTAGCTACAAGATAAGATTCTACTTCAAAATTACATAGTAAGTTTAAATCTACCCTAGTTGATAAGGTATACTATATATAATTAAATTCTTTGTAATCCATGTTTTTGTTGATACAAAGTTAAATGTTATACGTGTTTGAAGACACACTGACATTTTTTCGATTTCAGATTATAATATATTGTAAATCTCACCAGTGGACACAAATCACATAATTGTGTGTGATTCATATAGAGCTACTACTTCCAATACCTTTTTTTGACAGATCTCGCGTGAGTCGTGTCAAACTCTCATGATATTTTTGTTCAGTATTGGCGTTTCATCTTGGAAAGACTTACCCCTGAAGAACATTTACAGATTCTTCAACTTTGTTACGAGAATTCAGGTCGTGTAAAGAATGGTCAACATAATCGGCCTACAAAACGAACTATTCGCAACAACATCACCTATCTTGAGACCCAACATTCATTATTGGATAATACTTGACCGAATAGATCACGTCCAGCACACTGAATGTAGCAGACATCCGTAGCTAAATGGCCATCTCGACAGGCTAAAGTTTATGGCACACTAACTCTTAAATCTATTGCTATTTCCATTGCCAAATCTGTATGTGGCTTCGGGTAGGTAGGCTCAAGCTGATGTAGGCAAAAATTTTAGACTGTCTAGATGCCCCGTAAGAGTGTACACGAAGACCGCGAAGAGTCGATTCGGCGTGATCGTTGAAGCTCGTGATCTCGGCGACATCTGACTTCTCTAGTTCAATGGATTTATGGAGAGAAGATTTCGGTGAGTAGATAATTTTACATTTTGGTCGGTCGATTGGCCACCAAGATCATGTGATACCAACCGTTAGACTGTTTCCTGTGGAGACGTGCAGTGTCTAAAGTCTATGCGGGCAATCCAGCTTCGATTCTGTCCGTAAAGGAAAACATCACGTGTGTCATTTGCCAGTTACCAGTCGAAATGCTCCAACGACTCATCGAAAATTGGACCCAACGGAAGAATCATCTGAAACGTAACGTTCAAAAAATAAATACCAAAGAATGTTCTTTCGAATGATAATAAACATTTCGCATTAAATTAAAGGGCCTGTGTTTTTTCGTTGAAAAAATTAGACAACCTCGAAATGGATCACCCTTTATAATATTATTCCATTAACGTTATTGTCAACGCTCTCCAAGCTCCAGGCTTGAATTAATCTAGTAGTCTCTAGAAATCGCTATCCAATTTTTTTTAAGCGCTGCCTAAAGTAACAGGAATACTTTTGGCATTCATTTTGTATATTCAAATAAGTTACTAAAAAAAGACACTGCAATGTGCTGAGTATCTAAACATCAACCATACGAATAACAAAAATATTTCAATTTTAATGAAGCGCACATTTTATTGTGGCAATTAATTACGGGCGTTGGCTGCTGAAGATCTGCGTAACACAACGACAACTAGTAGTAGTAGAACACGTATACCTTCTAGGCACAAACTTTCAGGACGGCCAAGCGCTGGCCATAAACGCATGAAGGATGTGAACGACGCAACTCGCGCTGTCAACTACCGACCACAAGTAAAGTTCCAACATTCCATTTCGTATGACTGAAACACAAATTGTTTGCCTAGTAATTCACATCTAGCATTTGTATGCATATGTGTAATTGCCGCAGATCGCAAAAGTAAGCCAAACATTAGTGGAATGCGTTGGGCGTTAAGCGGCATAAAGTCTGTAACAAACTGTTACAGCCGACACACGATCGCATCCATTTGAGTTGTGGAGCGCGGCAGTTGCAATCTATGGTCTAAGAGATCTCGTTGTGATAGCGAAGAGCAAGAGATTTGTTGGAGCAAAAGAGGTACAATGGATAAGTATGTGAAATTATTTTCAATAATTATTTTAAAACCTATAAATYCGAAAATTGCTTAGCAGAGTTCTCTATTAAACACATTTTTTTGAATTCTGTACCTCCGGAAGCCTGAAGAATTTGTTTTTTTAAATCACTCTAAGGAGATCGCGAGGTCGAGTATCCGCGTAAGAATATCGAAAAATATATTTCTTAGCTAAATTTCTGACAATCAGTTTCGTTTACTTCATGGTTCAGTTATACCATAAAAATAGTTATCTCGAGTTGAATATGCCTTTTGATTATTTAGCAGATAAGTTTTTTGGTTTAAGAGCTAGAAAGATTGTCATTATATMAGGCTTCGGAGGGTCAAAGCAAAGTTTGCAATATATTTAATTAATTGACAGACGATAATAACCTAATTATTCTAATAGTTTAGAAAATTTCTCCATAAACTACTTTTTYAGGTTAGGTTGAGTGGCCGATCCTAACAAGGATCTCACTAGGACATCTTTTAGCCGGGCCGTTGTGGAACTTAGAGCTCCTCTAAAATTGATCGCAARAATCCTCATAAATCGATGAAGCGCTTTGAGCCGCTCACTGTCMTTTGTTGAAGCGGCTACGGTCAGTTTTTCTGTTCATGTCATGTCGGAGGTAACCAAGCCAAGTTGTTTCAACCTCAGGCTTGAAAAAGCGGAACAATGGGAGAAAAAGTGTCTAAATGTTTCCACTTCACCATCTTATATACAATTTCGAAAGTCTGACGGGAATTTTGGCCCTACAGCAAGGTGCTCAGAAGGTATTCTAAGTTCTACTTGAACGAACGTGAGGTATACAGATCTAGCGCTAGAACAAAGGGCTACATTTCCTTCCTATTACGATATGAGAAGTACGATATGAGAAGTAAGACAGCCAGTTCATCGGTTATGCAGGTTGCATAATATTATAGGCTGCTACTATATCGCCGTAAAGGCACTCCATCTGGTATCGCTGAGAGCCTAACTGAAATGTACCTCATGTCTCTAAAAGTTTCGAATATATTACTTGAGTCCAAGTACTTTCATGAAAGATCTATAAGGCACAAAAAAAATATATGCAGAATTTTTAGAATTTAAATGGTAGTAATTTAGAGCCATGATACAAAAAGTTCAATCCTAACATATTGTATGTAGAACAGAACAGCAAGAGATTGAAAGAACCTACCTTAATAGGTATGAAACAAGAAATTAAAATTCATATGAAGAGTCCCACTGTACCCGCTCCGTGGCCCCCATAAACGTATTTATCATGCAATACATAAAAACAATGGTTCAAACCGAGCTGCTGTGCGCAGTCAAAACGTATTAAAGAGAGGCAGACAGAGAGCACTTGCAGGTCAGAGCGCAAGCGTGTGTGCACATGAAACTCAGCACGACAGCGGACCGACGTTTAACAAATTGCCAACACTTTGGTTACGCTCAGGCTGAACGTAWGTACGTAAACACAACATCGCAGCGCAAGTGGATGCAGGAGATGCTGGGCTGAAGGGTTGAACGTGCGGTTGGTAGTAGCGTTTTAGTGTTGTGTTGACAACATTTAACGTTAACGCTGTTGACGCATTTTATGGCCATTATCGTCGCTGTTGTTGTTAGTGCTCCTTTTATTGTCAGTTTCACTTGTGATTCGTTTTTGTCCGCTAAGCCGTATTTCGGTTTGATCGTGACTGTGGCGCTTGATGATCGTCAGTCGTCTGAGCCAACAAGTGACAGCAGCAAGTGTGGCTGAGAGATTTTGTTGACTTTGTAGACGCGTTCAGGTTCTCATTGGCTTACGATTGGCCTGTAACGTTGTATCATTTTATTATTGTGTTTTTGTTGTTATGGAGTTTTGTGAGTTGATGTCAGACATCGGTTAACGGCAATGCAACATAACGTATTCTGACGTGCAACGTGACAGTTCAATGCGGTTGAAACGCGCGTGCGCCAGCTTACAAGTGATTTGTGAACTTTGACGTGCAAATAGATAAGAGTTGGAAGAAAAGTTGAAAAAATAAATAAATAAATGAAAAAGTTTGAAAATAAATAGAATTTTCAACAAATAATACATTGGCGAAACAAGTTAAATATAAATATAGAGTTTTGTGTGGTTATGAACGATATTAGAATGGGCTTTAAGCATACCATGTTGCAACGACTACAAAACTACGAAGTGTATCCCTCCAAATCGGACCGGACCGGCGGCAATGACTCTGAATCGGACGAAGAACAGACGCCACAACCCGCACATGTCACCGACTTTAGTATCAGTCGGATACTTGGTGATGATGCGCACAATAAAAGCAACMACCTAGTCAAAACTCCCAACATCARCGTCAAGTCGAACTTATCAGCACAATGCACTGCAACACCRTTGACAACCGATATACTCGATCTCTCCAAATCCTCACCAGCGGCGGAGCGAAAATCTCCCATCGAGTCGCCACGTCAACCCGCCTATCCTACACCAACTTATCAGAGCTTTCACTCAGACTTCTTGGCCGCTGCCGCCGCCGCGAACGCCACAAAGTTTTATGCGCAATTCTTTCCTCATATGTTCGCACCATACGCTTTGTCCGGCTTTAATGTACCCACTCCAACACCTTATCAAAAACAACGTTACTTTGCACCGTATATCATTAACTCCAACTCAACGCACCCTATTCAACCCACCCAATCCGTCGACTCGCGTTTGCCGACCTTGACGAATCCCTCTAGCATACCATTGTCGCCCTCGGCATCGAAGAGTATTTGCACACGCACAAGTTGTACAGATTGTTTGGAGTTCTATAAACAACACCCACTCTACAAGTCAACTCTGCCGTCGGTACTTTCCTCGCCTGCATCGTCCACTTCATCTACTTGTCATTCTTCGTACAAAGCAAATTATTTGAAAACGAAGTCATCCACTGAATTACTRCTCAAATCATCGACGATCGCTTTGAGCACAGTAGCGAATTTCAATTTAACCTCGAAAACAACAAAACTCTGTACAAGTAGTCCCTCTTCTGTGMCCACTTTGAACGCCGAAGAAATAAGCTACAAATGCTGTATCTGCGATAAAGTTTTCGGTTGTTCGCAAACGTTGCAGGTGAGTGTGATAAKTTTCTTTAAAAAATGGGCCGAATATTGGATATCCATTGGTCCGAAAAGTTTTTGTTTTTTGATAGGATCGCTTATGGTTTCGATTTTATAGCTTCGAAATTAATTAGCAATATCCGATAAATTTACCGTAAATAATTGATTGAGTCAAGTAAGGGCCCGAAAAAAATGTTTCTTAACAATAATCGCTCCCTTGTTTTCAAAAAATGTTTCTGGTTAACTTAATGCCTGAAAGTCAATACTGTAGTAAGATCAAGGGAAATTAAATTTATTTATACCAATGGCTATCTGATGCACAATCAGCAAATTTGTGGTTTGAAAATATTTCCAAAAAATTTAAAGCCTTTGTTTAAAGAAAGYTTTTAAATTCACAGATTTTAATTTGCCATATAAAAATAAGTCAGTCTTAGTCATTCTTCTAATCCCATATTTACGGATTGCAAGAACTCGACCATAGTCTACTACTAATAATATCGGTCGTGCAATATTCGATCCTTACTAAAATTTAGTTCAAAGGAATCCTAACTCCGTCTCAAACAACTCCGTTTTGAACTGATTTCGAATCTGTTATCGACTTCGTATACATATTACGTGTGCAGACCACAGAGCTGAAAATATGCCTTCATTCAATCAAGTCGCACTATTTTCGAATAAATTGGRTACGACGGAAATTTACAAATACATATCATTGGTGAAATTGATGAAATGTCAATATTTGAACATTTTTCAAATAGAATCGGTTTTTGTATTTGAATATCATATTCTTCGAGTATTTATATTTCCATTAATTTTWACGAATCCTCACGGTTAATCTTTATTTAACACTTTAAAGATATTGTCGGTTGGGTATCGTCGGGTTTTAGCAATCATGATACATATAATATATTCCATCCATTTAAGGAAAGCAATAATATTTATAAAAGTGTTGGTGAGRCACCTTACGTACATTTCCAAAAATTATATCTGAATTCCTCTAAACAAACATCAGATATAGACGGATTACGCTTTATAAAAGCTTCCATTTTAAGGTAACCCAAGCTGATAGGTAAGAAATCTCTATTGAACCTTAATCAAGACCTTTAGAATATAATAGGAGGCTAAAATTATTTATYATTTTAAGAAAAATTGTACAGTTATCGAAAATAACTTTCGATAATTTTTTTACTTGCCGTCCATAAATCCTCTTCTGGATGGATCATTGCCACCTTCCTATTTTTCGATAGAACTTTTGTAGCACAATTTAACCTATACTTCAAAATAAGACTCAGCTTCGGTATAMGAAAATTTCTTYCCAGTGGGCATTCTTTTGAGATCTGAGAAGAAAACATAGTCGCTGAGAGCCATATCAGGAGAATACGGCGGATGCGGAAGCAATTGAAGACCAAGTTTTCACTGACTTGTGCCACGATGTACTGTCTTGGTGAAACAGCACTTTCCGGGGGTTTTTTAATGATTTTGTCTTTTATAAGGTTAATCGGCTGTTGCGCTTTTTCACACTTTTGAGCGGGTTCATCACGYGCGATCCACTCGGATGACTGTCGATTAGACTTTGGAGTGAAATKATGGAGTAATGTTTCATCCATTGTCAACTATTGTTCCAAAAATTCGTTTTCTTACGCTTACGTCTCCATACTCTGTTCCTAATCATTAACTCGTCGTTATTTTTGGTCAAAACAGACCAGACTCATAGCCAAATATTCGTAAATGATATGATGTACACGTTCAGCTGATATCTTTTGAGTGCCTGCTATCTCGAATAACTTCACTTTACAATGATCCAAAATTATTTTATGGACTTTTTGAGGGTTTCGTCTTTAACAAGTCCTTTTGGGTGACTGTCTTTTTTTTTTTTGGGTCACTGTCTTAGTTGCTCATTTCACCACATCTAAACTTATAACATATCAATCCTTAATGGTCGATTTTCCTGGCGCATGCAGCATACGAAATCTCGTCGTTAAGCTAACTTTTTGCTTCAACTGAGTTCGACGTAAATGTTGTATAACGTTTATAAGAGTGCTAATAGGTTGGTTTAAAAATAAAACCAGACAAATGGCTTGTCTGTTTTACTAATAATTTSRACCGAATCAAAGGATMWTGTAAGTGATTGTTATTTTCGTTTCACTCAAACAAAAACCGTTACAAACATGAACTACTCAGTATCTAAACTTATGTTCAGCTAACATACCCATCCTACATACTGCCGAACTGCCAGTGTCAAAGCTTCCAAATCGTTTTGTATATCTGAAAGAGGATTATCCAAATTCAACGAGGCAAAAAGTAAAAAGAGAATATTTGTAAGTCCACAAATACGGTAACTAATAAAGAATCAAATCTCTAAAGAACAAGTAAGGAAGGGCTAAGTTCGGGTGTCACCGAACATT
>NW_017536630.1:190455-198986 GCF_001853355.1 Bactrocera latifrons
AAGTTAGTAGGGGGCGGGGCCACACCCACTTTTCCAAAAAAATTACGTCCAAATATGCCCCTCTCTAGTGCGATCCTTTGTGCCAAATTTCATTTTAATATCTTTATTTACGGCTTAGTTATGGCACTTTATAAGTTTTCGGTTTCCGCTATTTTGTGGGCGTGGCAGTGAGCCGATTTTGCCCATCTTCGAACTTAACCTTCTTATGGAGCCAAGAAATACGTGTACCAAGTTTCATCATTATATCTCAATTTTTACTCAAGTTACAGCTTGCACGGACGGACGGACAGACGGACAGACAGACATCCAGATTTCAGCTCTACTCGTCACCCTGATCACTTTGGTATATATAACCCTATATCTGACTCTTTTAGTTTTAGTTCTTACAAACAACCGTTATGTGAACAAAACTATAATACTCTCTTTAGCAACTTTGTTGCGAGAGTATAAAAAACTGAATGATCATGAAGAACTCACCTGAAAATGTCAATTTATTCACATATTATTGTTTAGTCTAGGGTCAAAATTTGATGTAAGCTTTCATTTGAGACAAGAAAAGTTAAAATTTTGTTGAGTGGCGCAATTTATGTTTTTAACATCGAAATACAAACTATTCATCTTTTTAATTGAACTAATCTGAACATACTGTACTGATTTTTACTAAATTTGTTTGAGCAGTTTAGGAGTGTACCACGGACAAACCAMTTTGCCCATAATTTTATGGACCATACTAGTGGATCCGGTAACACGTTGCTGTGATAAAAATTTTATACTTTTATTCATATAAAAACCTATTCACTGCAGTGAAAATTTCATTTATGAATAAAGGCGAAACCGTTTTTGACGGTATAAGAATCCAGGGGATTGTACTCGAGGTTTAATTTTGAATATGTTCATACAAATAAATGTCAATGGAAAAAAACGAATTTAAGGCTGTTTTCTCAGTTAGGTTAACAGCATCTGCCAGTTCTATTTAAACACGTTCTTTATCGAAAAAATGAGTCCTGGTTAAGTTTACCAGCACTTAACTGACAAATCGCTGCTAAAAATTGAGGAAAAAGCCCCTTAATATTTGGCATTTTACTGAAACTTATAATTACAGTTGAACWTKCTTAACTTKAMCCAAAAAAAAAMTTCGAATTATGSCAAGAAATTTGTATGMAATTTGACTTCTACTGCTAATTCAAGAGYTCGAGTTATGGAGAACTTCGAGTTATAGAAGTTTGAGTAATGGAAGTTTAACTATATTATATATTTTAGGGGATTGTGAATACATACATATGTTTAGAAATAWATATACAGTGATGCCAATATGTTAATGGAGATGTACGCTTAATAGAGCGTACATTTAATGCAGCTTTCACTGTATTTCTTATTTATGAATTGTTTTGACTATTCTATCTTCTAAGTTGCTTCAAACTGGACACAGTGTGCTAAATTTTGCTGAAATCGGTTCAGTAGTTCAGGATTCCATCGCGGACAAACAACGCGACAAGATATAGATAAAGATTAATGCAACTTTAGTTCGCCACTGATTTTGTCAGTTACTTTTATCGCGTATATCTTCATCAATTTGTTGACATCAGCTTTTTAAAGTAGATTTGGAATCGTACATACTATGTCCGATATTAACCAGTGAATTACCAAATATATATGCACATATTTATGTATGTATATCATCAAAAACTATGTGATATCTTAAAACTAAAGTTCAAAGGTGAGCAATAAAAAATTTTGAATATTCCGGAGCATTTCCATTTTATAACAGTACTTTTTTTATATTAACTTCGCTAAGGTCTTTCACCGCGTTCTAAATTATTTAACACACTATGCTCGTATTTAAATTTTTATTAGCGTTAAAGCATATACATGTGTATATATGTATTTTTATAAATACAAGTATAACATATACCTTACATACGTATGTATGTAAATATGCATCATTAAATTTGGGTATACATACAAACATATTATGTATTTAAGTTTGTATTTTCACACTCGCAATCACATAGTCCGCCAACTCAATTGGGTGGAGCATAGAGCAGAAACCGGTTAAGCATGTACTCTCACACGCAGACCCATACCTGTATGTATGTATATAGGCACCGCCATGGGTGGAGTCAACTGCGTCTCATATGGTGCCGCTCAAACAGCTTGCAAGTGCACGTGTATGTATGCGTGTATGTATGCGAATAGGTTGCATGCAAATGACCATCAAAGGTTGTCGTTTGTTACCTGCTCAAACCCATATTAAAGCATTTAGCTGGCGATCAACATATTTAAAATATGGTGAGCAGCATAAATGAAGAAGATGGAGAAAAACAGGTTCCGATTTCACGCTCCGTTTGACGGCATCATATAGACAGTTAGGTGCTCCGTTGGCGTGTTGAGGAACATCAACGGTTGCCGAGACGCTGCACTTGTGGTTGGCTGCTGTGAGCGAGGAGGAGGGTCAGAACAGGTAGCGCTGCTATTGGTGCGATCTGTTAATGCTSAATGTTAACACTAAGTTGAGAGGAAAAAGAAGCGATTGAGGCAATTGTGGTGAGGGATTATAAAACTTTATGATTTATTCACCCTAATGGTAAAACTGAACGGTTATTTTATGCAAATATTTATGAAGTTTTCTCCCAGGTTGAAAATATGCAAATATTTTGTGACAATATTAAGTTTTATATACAATATTTGGTATATTTTAGAAAGCGACCCTGGGAATGTTTTCAAACAATCAGAGGTTTATTACAATGTAATCTAACTATTATATTGGCATCTTATATTAAAAAAAAAGTAAAATAGGCTACATCCAATATTTTTTACGCTCGTTACTTTGCAGAATCAAACGCAAATAAAATACTTTATTGGAAAAGTTTTATATATAAAAAATTCAAAATGCACTTTTCGACGAAATCGTGATTGGATCGCTATCATTTTGGTCAGTTATGGAGACCCATTTTTATTATCAGTAACATATTTTATCTGTATTTCATTCAATTATTACTATGAGTTTCATTATGAACTTCAAAATTTAGTTCATTCAGGGCATGCGCATAGATAATATTACAGCGTCTCATCAATCCTCTTTCCAATTTTCTGAATGTGGGTTTTTAATTATTCTTAACTCTTAACTCTTACCGTTAAATGTCCTCTACAATATCAGTAAGTTCACTTTTGCCTAGAAGTCGAARCTTACTTTTATGTCCACCATCAATCCTACCCGAATATAACTTTGTGGYATGTTTTGTGTTGTTTTTGTTCCAAGACCTGAGTTCGTTGTTTCAGTCACCCTTAAATTAGCTGAATGGTCTGCCTCTTCCAGTCTASTTATTTCTTGCTTGTATAACCTAACACAGTAATATTCAATATTGGCGGAAAGCCTTAAATGCAACTTGGCTGTCGATTAGAAGCTTTATTGACTTGCTGKTTAGAGCAGGYCAAWAAGCCACRYATATASTAGTTTTGGTCCTTTGCGATACCAGGTGGTGCTAGGTCCAAGAGAAATAGCAATCCTTTAGGATGCCTRAGCTTGAGGCGAATTTTAACAGACTCTGCYAGTACCTCCTGCAGTSTATCATACCTTGGGAACCCCAGATGCTTACAGCGTAGTCTTGTCAATGCGAAACAAATATACAGGAGATGYTCCATTGTTTCCCTGGTACCCGGCTATAAACACTTCCAGCAGTCTTCGGCCTGAAGACTAAATTGTAGTTATTTCTTCTGCGTGTGGATTAGTACAAAAGAACGTCRCTCCTGTTCGTATTTCACTCTTTGAATCGTCGGTGAACATGTAGATTTCGCCGTTGGAATTATCGATTACAGCGAAATTGGTCTACTTTTTTTTACCAGGAAATGAAAACATTGTGCATAATTCCTTATGCACATCTTTTGTCATCTCAGTCGCCTTACCAATTTAACCTGTGTTCATTAACAAGGCGGAGCGTGATACATACAATGCCCATAGTGGCACCGGCTGACCAGAAGCATTGCCATTGTATTAACTTCGTTTCAGCCACTTTTATTTTTCGATTAACGGCATTGCATGGACATGGAAATGGTCTGATTTCGCACGTCTGCAATATCAACCACCTCATGCTGCAAAGAATTACTATTTAGTATCAAGTTTCATTACAATCTTTAAGTTTTTACTGAAATAAGCCCTTGCACGAAAGAGCTTGGGTTTTTCAGTCTTCTACTAACCTCAAGAACCATACTCTTCACTCTGCCGAAGGTTTCGAAGGTACGTGTGTGTGGATATTAAATTCTATTCACAATATTTCCTTATTTGCTTCAGCATTGAAGAACATTTTCAAAAGCTTGCCAGTTATTCGTGCTTAAAACCAAGTTCTAGCTTATATATTGCCTTACAGAATTGAATCTTTACATTTCGTCCCGAGATAGTTTAAGATTAATAAATATATTTATTCTTCAGTAAAATAGAATTTTCAAYTAAGTTTCATTAATGGGTACACTAATTTATTCATTACTAACTTTTCATCCCAATTATGCTTCCAGGCTCATGAGAAGACGCACAAATCGCCACGCTACGAGTGCACTGATTGCGGCAAAGGTTTTTCACAGCTTCGCAATTACAAGTATCACCTGTCTGTGCATCGCGGTACGAAGGAGTTCGCCGCCGAATGTCCGGAATGTGGTAAAACATTTAATGACAAGGGCTACCTTAGCAGTCACATGAAGATCCATCGCAACAAAAAGGAGTACGAATGCCCCTACTGCCCCAAATCGTTTAACCAGCGTGTAGCATTCAACATGCACGTACGCATACACACCGGCGTCAAGCCGCACAAGTGCGCGGAGTGTGGCAAACGGTTCTCACGGAAAATGCTACTCAAACAGCACATGCGCACCCACAGTGGCGAGAAGCCGTATCAGTGCTCGGTTTGCGGGAAATCATTCGCCGATCGCAGCAACATGACGCTGCACCATCGACTGCACTCCGGTGAGTAGACACCTAGAGCTTAAGCCGCTCAACTTATATACTCACCAATGCGCACGTTATATTAATTGTTGATTTTTCTCGATCGTTCAGGTATCAAACCATTCAATTGTCCCATTTGCCCGAAAGCATTCACCAAGAAGCATCACCTTAAGACACATCTTAACTATCACACCGGCTGCAAGCCATACGTTTGCCCGCATCCGAACTGCAATCAGGCCTTCACGCAGTCTAGCAATATGCGTACGCATGCCAAGAAATGTCAATATCGTCCGCTGCAATTATCCTATCCGGTTGCGGCCGCGGCGAGTAGTATATCAAATGTGACTTCATCAGCCTCCGCAATGACATTACCCACTCCAGCGTCCGCATCATTAACACCAATTGTGTCACGTCTCAGCATTCCTGCGTCGCCAATAGTCAGTGGCATTGCAGCGACCGGTGTGACGACTGCAGCCTCGGYCGGCAGCGCAACGGCATCGTCACACATTCCAAATTTGTCCACAGCCCTAACGGCTGGCRTGCGCATGTTGTCAGCTGTATCGGCAACAGGYGCTGTCACTCTGCCGAGTAACGGTACCGCATCCGGTGGCCACAATGTGGTCGCACAACAGTCGCTTTTACCATTTCCGCCTGCGCAACAGCCGTTAATGGGTACACTGCGACCATTTTAATTACGCCGTAGACAGTTAGTTTAATTGCTATAATTTACTGCTTTACTCGTATATACTTTCTATTTAATATTATTCAATCATTTGTGATTTATTTTAAAGTAGTTATAAGAATTCCCCCTGATATATGTAGATAAATATTGGTATATATAGCTTCTCTCATTAGTAATCCAAAGTACTTCCTTAGAACTAAGACTCTAATATAAAACTTAAATACTAAACAATTATATAGTAAATATTAATCAGTCMTTAGAAAACATCTTTTATTTCAACTCCTTAGCATCCAAAGGTAAATGGTTGGCGGATAGTTTGAGACTTTGACATTCACTGCCCCTCATAGATTTATCAATACTTTTCTTAAGATTATTATGCAGTTAGAAGCCCAAAGTACTGGATCGAAGATTTGGAAGATCATTATGGAAGATGTGACAGAAAGCTTAGAGTAGAGTTTTTCTACTGCATTGCAAGTGTATATATAGTTGGTTTGAGAGTCGACTGGGGTCTTAAGCTGCATTTGTTCACTATATTGTTGGACTTTTACCTTGCTATACAAAATTATTTAATACTAAAAATTAATACTAACACAAATACAAATTTCACCGGGTTCCTTGACAATTCATTTCTTAGAATGTCCCGAAATACCTCCTTCGTCGTCAGACCAGTAAAAATCCGCAGCACTCCAACCCCTTTCGATGAAATACATTCTCTTACCATTTCAAAGGCATCGYYAAACTTTRCTGTTGGTATGATATAATTCTGTAGCGGAGCTTTTTCGCCTTCTCCAAACCTTGTTAGGCCCATCATGATAATATAACATTAACTTCGTCTCGTCGCAAAAAATTACGTGATGCCAGTACTCAGCAAGTCGCTTCTTAATATGGACTGCCACGGGTTTTTATCTACGTGCGATACTTTTCGGACGAGACGGTTGGGTTGGGTTACTGACTAATGGCAATCATTTTTAAGAAGAGATGCGAACAGCCTTAGCCCTGTTTGCGGATTGTTGTTGATTTCCTTTAATATTATTGGCACCAGAATTCAGAGAACTCTTAGCAATGTCACACATGTAAATTTGAAGTATCTGAATTATTTTTTCTTCGTGACATTTATATAGACTGCTTAGATCAATTGAATAATACAAAAAAAAAATATTTAGAAGTGTATCAAAGTTTACGAAATATGAATTTAGAAATAAATTTGTCTACTTTCTTTCATCTGGTAAACAATTAACCAACAATTAACTGTATGTACTTTGGTTTTTGGCGAGCTACATCTACATCATACCGCATTGGCAGGCCACCGGTAGAAAGTACGCGAGACAACTGAGGCTGAAATATACTCAAAAACCCGTTTTGGTATATTATAAATTTAAAATTGGTCCTCAGAAAGCTATCAGAGCGATGGATTTGTTCACTGCGGACTATAAGAATAACCGTGAGACGATTTCAGAATATCTCCGATGTTTCGACGCCATTTTAATTTACCGGTGTGTACTAGACACCAACAAGTATATCATCTACATTTATTATCTGAAAAAAAAACGGTACCAGGGCTCGATTTTGCCAATTGCAAAAAACGAGGTTTCATTTGGTATAGAAAAAATACCTACGCCTTGACGCCCTTGCTTCGCCAAACTGCCATTTGTTTCTAAACATAAAATGGTCAGTCATCGGAATTCGAGAATTCGTAAGCGTACTTTGCAGATCTGTAGAAAATATATAGAGCCATTTTTCAAAAAATTTCGTGTCGTATATCTAACAGACAGCGAACTTCTAACTTTTCGAAAGCATTTTTCTTTTGTACCTTTTGGGTTGTGTTTCGAATTAGGTCTCAGAGTCGGCGATTACCTCTTTTTCTTCGTTAACTTTATTTCTTGATAGCAATCTCTTGAAGTCTCAAAAAAGCAAAAAATCACCRATGCTCAAACCAGTAAATACAATGACACAGTTTTATGGGAACGATTTATATATAAACTTTTCAACCGATGTGATATTATCTTACCAGATATTGTGCTGACTTTCCTTAGCTTAATAGCTCAATTAGAATACAAATGCCGTTTTCATTTCGTAGTTTTGGGTCATTAATTCTGAAATTATTGCTACATCCTTACCTTTCGAGCTGTCTTTATATTTCTATCTCGAAGCAATATTTTGATTGGYTGTAAACATCTCGAAACATTTTCGTATACCGCCCAGGTAGCGGTAAACGGATTATGCAAAGTTTCACAGCCTCTATTTTCCAAATTAGGAGTCGCTTATTATAAGTTCTTTTCAGTAATCGCCCTCTTCAATTTTATTAGTTGTTGCAARTAACGTTCACCCAGTTTTAGGAGATCATAGTATGCGCTTCTCATGCGATCTCACCAAATATAGCACATTAGCTTGACGGTTTGGGACGGGCGAATTGGCCCAATTGACTTGGGGGTAGGTAAGAGCGATGCCTCTTCTGGCCCGATTAGCGCTGGAAGCACCCTTTTGATACGCCATCATTAGAGTCTATATCTTGATATCAGATTCCATTGTTGTTTCCAAACCAATTTCCCTTAATGAAACTACTTATCTCCGTTATGCTCTTCGTTTCAAGTTTTCTTGACTGATGGTTTCCAAAAGCTTGGCTCACACAGAGGAAGTACAGAATCGTTTCCTTGATCCCTTCGAGTTTGCAAATCTGGCCAGTGATTTCATAGGGCATACTCATTTTTAACGCGTGCTATACTTGTATATACTTTTCTTATACTAATGTGATAAGTTCTTCATTTTTGTCTTGTCACAATTTGACCAGAACTGTTCCGTAATCGTACATTTGATTGTAGACTTCCATCTATTTTGCGTTTTTTGTCTCTCTCTTGATACGTGTAGGAAGGCTTCGGCTTTAAGGGTTCCCGGTGGTCTAGAACCCTCAAATTAAGG
>NW_017536630.1:199960-204343 GCF_001853355.1 Bactrocera latifrons
ACAATAAACTTACACTTCATCCTGTTTAGTAATTCTTCGTAGRTTCCCAAAATGCATAGTTGATTAAATGGAAATAGTGAGAGAATATAAAACATRGATAAAAATATTTTGTTTGTGGCTAGATCTCACCAAAGGCCAGTCTTCCGTTGCTGTTCATCAGTGCTTCCCTGAGCTCTTCAATTCCTAATGTGTTCGTAAGCAAACTTCAGTCTGAAAGCACTTATAGAGTAATTTATTAGTCTCTTTATATTTTTAGTATAATATATCCGAAAATATCCAAACCATAGTTCAAATCGAGCTTCGCATAGTTTCCAATGGTTTTATATTCAAATTCACACACGAATTTCCATTTAGAAAGATTAATTTCTATTTGAACTGCTTTCGCTTGGCTTATCACCCCCGAACCTCCTGGCTTTTCCGAGTATTTGCAGCAATTTCATTTAGCAAAGCAGTAATTCATTTACGCAATCATGCAATCAATGAACCTCGTATAGCAGGTTACATCTTTTACCTCGTTTATTGCATGTTGTTTTTGTTGCTATTGCAAATGGAAGCGAATTGCAGACAATCGTTCATTTTATCTTCGACAGATTTTCAAGTTCGAATTGAATCGCATAAGCATGCTAACTATGGTATGCCGTCGTGTGTTCCTATGTATGTCAGTCGGTTGGTGTGCATGTGTGCATTGATGGGTGTACGTGAGCAAATATCATGCGGCATGTCTCTAGAGATGGAAAAAGTTTGCTTTCTATTTGCTGAAACAACAAATATTAGAGGCAGACATGGTATTTATGTGTGTGCGTGTGTGTGTGTGGGTTGGTGTCTCCGCACACAATGAAATGAAATTAAAAATTGTTTGCAAAAGGTTAAAGGATGAAATGCCTGGTAGCGTCCTAGTTCAAAATTGAATTGAGTTGCGAAATTCTTTAGCGATGAGTGCAATACTGTTGAGCAATCGAMATTGTGCTGAGCATTATTGTTTAAACTAAACACGAGAAATTTTAATTCATTCTAGTTGTTGACTATTAGTCAAAGAATTCGTTGTTGAGGGTAAATAAAGCAAACGTTTAGGTAATTCACTGCATTGAAGTTTTAGGCAACACTCGATTTTTCATATATAGTAAATATGTATAAGCTTATTTACTTCACTTCAATAAACACATTTGCATAATTATACCCTGAACATGGTATAATAGGTTCGTCCTGTAGTTTGTAACACCCATGAGGCGATTTACCCACGTTCGTCTGCTGTCTATCCGCGTATACGACCTCATCTCCCTCATAGATATGGATTTGGAATTGTTCGCATATTCACCCTAAGAAGCTGCTCATTTGCTGGACGCAGCGTTAACAGACCACTATAACATATAATAGATATATAAACTGATCGATCAAACTCGAGACAAATATTTATATTCTTTTGTGCTAAAAAAAAAGAAACGTGTGAATGGTATTAAAGCTTCCGAGCAATCGAAGTTGATAATTTTTCTTGTTTTGTAAACATTATCCCATTCTAACTATGTTCGTGTGGAGGATGATTCATGGATCGATGTGAGCTAAGCACTCAAATCTCCCTTTCAATAATAGTTTTGGTAAAATGCAAAACCATTTCACTTTGTAAGCAATTTATTGATTTTGAGCGCTTTCATTAGACCTTTTTTAAGAYTCTTTGGGGAAATATGAGTCAGCAGAGTTAGACTACCTAATTTTAGTGATGTGGAAGACAGGTTTCGATATTGAAAGAGGATAGTATTTGACGAATAAAATGCAAATAATATCAAAACGTAGCGTTACAAATGTTAGCCAGGCAACCGTTCGCTAGTAATTTGTAAAAGTTCGCACAGGCAATAAGCACTGAAAGCGATGAACCCTGTGGACATTCAAAAGGGCTTGTTATGGATGAAAATATCAAAACAATCCATAAATCTCCCTCTCGTTACGATCAATTCATGTTSTGGCAAGTATTATTATTAATATCCTAGAAAATCAGGCTAAAGCTATACGGTCAGGAAATGTCGAACTCCAAATATTCAATAAACCATACTATTTTCTTGAATAAGTCTAATGTTACTATTGGATTTCTGAGACAGTAAGATGAATGTCTGTAATTACATAAACTCTGTCTATTACATGTTTGCAGAGTGACATCTTTTTATAATGTATATTGATCCGAAATCAGAGCCCGTATAATTAATTTACTGACTT
The DNA here is from genome assembly GCF_001853355.1 of Bactrocera latifrons. Classification (NCBI taxonomy): domain Eukaryota; kingdom Metazoa; phylum Arthropoda; class Insecta; order Diptera; family Tephritidae; genus Bactrocera; species Bactrocera latifrons. The sequence continues at coordinate 202,166 of NW_017536630.1, forward strand.
CCATTGCCTTTAAAGTAAATTTGAATATCTGTTATATATATCTGTATAGTCGTAGGGTTGTAGATTACATCTCCGAATTTCGAAAACGGTAACCATCACTATTCCGGCTTATGGCAGGATATTTGTCCTTTTCGGAGCAGACATGGGAAAGTTTGCTAAAATTGTGTAAAATCGAAAACGTTCAATAAAGCCAGATTTTCTGATGTCTTGTTTGAAATTTCGTGCTCCTACTAAAACAACGAAAGCATTGGAAATGTTCCTTTTTATATTAGCGATTAYATTTCTAGTTCAATAGAATACAATACTTAATCATAATGACGCCGTATATAACAATAAACCACAAAACGGGTTCGAAAATAATCATCTGCGTTTTAGGTGATGTTTTATTACAAAGTGTATTAAAATTACAGAATGTAAAAGAAGATCAYAAATAAAAAARCAAAACGCTTAGTCGCCTCATTCTGAGTAATCTCACGAAATCTCTCATAGAAAAAAAACAGTCCATCTAACATACATCTTAACTATTGCTTCTCCTTAAGGCAAAACATGAGACATTTTCGTATTCAAATGCTTATCCGCTTTCTGCAAGCGGTTTCATAAGACGTATGAATTATGGAAAAACAACACGTGATTCAATCACTACTACAATGCACTGACTAAAATTACGACTTCGTGGAGAGTATTTTTTGGGGCCATTAGTATATGGATGTTCGTAGAGAAAGGTAAAGAAATCTTATATATAAAAATGAATCGCAAAATGTGTTGCTAAGCGCATAACTCAACAACACCTGGACCAATTTGGCCAATTCTTTTTTTTTTTAATGTTCTCTGAGGCTCAAAGATAATTTTTACGGCGAGAAAAACTCAAATAATTGCCGGAAAACCCTTAAAAACAGCCCTTTTCTTTTTCCCATACAAACGAATGAATGTTTCTTTGTTAGTAACGGCGCGAGAACGGCTGAACCAATATTGATGATATTTTGAGAGGTTGTTCGTTGTGGATCAGGGAAGGTATAGAAATAAAAAAACAACCATATGCTTTTCGTGAGGAAAAGTCGGATAATCGGACAATTCCAAAAAAATTACTTTTTTTCATACAAAATTATTTTTCAATTTTTTTTTTTTTTTTTTTTTTTTTTTTTTTTTTTTTTTTATAGATCGCGGCCAATCAGCAAGCGATCGTCACGATGTCACAGCACGACATTTCAAATAACGCTTACGATATGCTTACGATGTGCTGTTAGATGCTGGATGTACTCTTTTGAGTGGCAAAAGAGAGGTAAAGCACGACCACACATTCATCTTTGGATTGTGGTTACACCAAATAAAATTGATGAAATCATTTCTGCGGWAATTCCTGATGCGGAGAAAGATCCAGAATTATATGAGGAATTTCTAAAGTCATTGGAGATTCTTGGTATGGCATCACATTATTTGCGTCTCAAAGTTTGATCTGTCATTGGAACACTACTGATAACGACGCACCTATCGAATACAAGAGGACAKAATGCTTGATTCTACGAATTCCTTTGAGTTCTAACGATTTGCCATTCCAGTTCAAACGTATTCCGTTTTCAGGCATAAATTTGGAAATGCTATGTTTTTCACATGGCCAGAGTTGGAAAACCATCTTTTCTGTACACCGGAACAGAAACCAAAAATGTTGTTTATCAAGCTGCCTTACATAGAAAAAAAAAATGAAATGTTAAATTCAACTTTGTTTTCATTCAAAACACATCATTTCTCGCAGGAGAACGGGTGCGGGGTCAACTAGTATGTTATATATAAGACCAACATATATATGTTTATATATACATATTAGGGGTTTTTTTTTTTTTTTTGAACAATTCATGATTTACCCTAAAAAAATTCCCTGAAAAGTTGAGCCCTTAATAGTAACATTCAGGACTGGTCCAAGCCATGTAAATATTTTCCATTGAAAATACAAGACARTCGTGATCTTTTATCTTTATAGTTTTTTAGCTTAGAGGAATTTTATGGCATCGCTTCGACTTTAGACACATATTTCTCAGAATTGAACACTCTACAAAAGTGTCCCATGCCACAAAGTCGAAACTCACACCGGTGAAGTAGTACGGGGCTCTAAACCAGATTTTTCCCCGAAATTCGCATTTTATTGTACAGGGTGGCTAATGAAAGCCGCTACCAAAAAAAAAA
>NW_017536630.1:206068-211853 GCF_001853355.1 Bactrocera latifrons
GTTGGAATATAGGAAGAATCAGTCAAAACCATTTTGAAAGCTCATTTGGATCTAAGGAAGCACGATTGGTTCCATATTTCGAAATTCACATCGCGTTAACGTCTGTGAAACAATGCTTTCCGATCACCGGGATGTCAAGAAGCATATTATTACTGGTGATAAATCTTGAATCTATGTTTAGGACTCGAAAAAATCTATCAATCGCCCGAATAACGTAGCGAAGGTGAGTAGAAGCCAAAAAACCTTGTCAAAGCTGGTGAAAAATAAAGATTATATTGACAGTTTTCTTCGATTTCGGCGGATTGTGCACTTCAAATTCCTTTCAACCGCCCAAACTGGCAACAAGGAATACTATTTAAGTATTATATGTCATTTGCGCGAATTCATAACAAGTAAGGAAGGGCTCAGTTTGGGTGCAACCGAAAATTTTATACTCTTTCCACTTGCGAGAATCARGACCAGAGAAATACTTTAAAGTGTAAAACGTCAACCAGAGGATTGAAATCTTAGCAATTTCAACCACATATGTGGCATATAAGCATACCGTTATCAAAGAAGGATTACCCCTGAATTTCAATAATAAATATATCTCACACATCTCAAAAAACAGCTATAGGTTTTGGGGTCCAAATATTCCGTCACTAGGGGCTTGAACTGGTTTTGTAATATGGTGGCACATATTAAAAACATTTTTCTGCAAAGTTTTATGACGTTGTATTAATGGATTCGTGATTTGTGTACTGGAAAGTGGAATTTAAAATTTAGCTATGCCATACCCATACAACGGTTATATTGAACACCCAAGATGGTTCCGAAGGGCTTTAGGTGAGTCGGTGTAAAAATTTGACAGTAGACGCGGTAGATCTCACCATTATTGGAAATTCAATATTTCTGGAACTTTACGAGAAATTCACATTCGAGTTAAAAAACCGGGTGAATACTTCCCCTATCCCCAGAGGTTTAATTAAGCTTTTTAAACTTTCAGTTGACTTTATACCGCAATGTAGCGGACAATATGTAAGACAACTGAACAAAATTACYTGATTATATCACATCGGCTATATTTAAGTTTAATACCGAAAATGTATAAAATCGATAAACGAATTACACCAGCTTATATAAAATATTTCTCGTAAGTCATCATGATAAAATTTTATGGAATATTTGCTTAAGTAGACAAGTACTTAAGTATTACCCAAAATTAAGGTGCAAACCTTTTCCTATCCCCAATATACCCAAATAGGAATTTCCGACTATACTTGAAACCGTTTCAGTGTGTTATTTTAATAGAATTAAAAGTATTAGTTTTCTTAATAAATGAAATGACCAGGATCTAAGCTCTCTTCAATAATTTTTCGTTTATCTATAATATATTATTCATCTGGATTATTTGGTTGCATTTATTTCGCATAAATTTGATTTGAATACATTAGGTGGATTTATGTTATGCCTASTTAGGTCAAACGATGAATACATCTTATTCAAGTTGAAACCGTACAAGTGTTCCAACAAATATGGATACCGGTATTCAGCTAAAACCTCAAGAAAAAGGAACATAGGGTATGACATAGTTCGAAAGTTATGAAGTAAAATAAGATATCAAAGAATCCCTCAAAGCTCGGAAACGATATCAGACGTGGTTTCCATATAATTCGTTGTATTAATCGGGGATCCAGATTCTGTAAAACAATAATATGGAAACATTGCCAAACTAAGTGATTAAATGACCTAACTATAGTTGGTAAGTTACCTAAAATATCATAAATTCTTTCACTACCTTTTAAATAGAAAGTTTTGCCAACCCCTGAAAGCATTTTCCTGGCTTTGAACTTTGTAAATTGCGAGAGTATAAAATATTTGGTCACACTCGAACTTASAACTTGCTTCCTTACATGTTATTTTCATTTGTTTAAGTTATTCTCTCTCCATTCTATTATTTTCTGCGCAGTTATTAAACAAACAAGAAAATCAATACCAAAACAAAATTCTAATTTTGAATCCRCAACCCTCCAAATGAGAGTCACTCATTTAGCAAATTTAGACAGCTATCACATATCAAATACATACAAACAAACAAAACAAATGCATTTGAGCTCATATATGTATCTATATACATATTTATGTATATTTATCTAGCGGTTGTTGTGGCTGTTATGCCATTCAATTAGCGGCATTAAAGGTTTATAGGTCGCMACAAAATTTCGTAAGCACTTATACACAACAACAATGTTATTTTTATTTGGGCATCATATATTTCTGTAAACACAAAACTAAAAACATATTTGAAAATAATGCTGGTTATAATTATACGATTTTTAAATATACATATATGTATATATGTTAGATCTTCAAATATAACATTATAAAWGTAAAAGAAGCAGCACAAAATTTAAAACTTAAAATGCATTTCAACACATTTGCGAAAGTTATGCAAGTAACCTTTACGATACCTATTTAAATATTTCGCACCGAAGCTCTGCGAGTTTCATAAATATTTCGCTATTAGCTGAGGCGATTAGAAGCCCTCAAAAGACTGTCACGAGACTAGTTGGACAACTTACCAACACTTCTTACCCAGTGAAAGTTAAGCAAAACTTACGCTCCACCTGCTTGCATTCATCACGCCGTGCATCATATTTTGCAATGAAGAATGGAAGTTGCGCAAGCGATGCTCTTATGCATTTGGCTTTAACATTGAATTTAACACTGTCCGGAATTCAGTGAGTGTTATAAAATATGAAATTGAAATATCTACACTTCCATGCATAACTGTAAATGGAAAATATTTTTAAGTATTACTTAACAGATAAGTTCACAAAGCGGTATTTCTTTCRTAGTAGCTGCTTATAATATTATCTCTCCACTCTTATCCACAGCCAGCTGCTTGGTATCAAACATTTCTGGCAATTTAACATCAACTCACTCTCGACGTTAATGGATTTTATAAATTTTGCTTAAARTTTTTACAGAATTTTAACTCAGAAGCCTTTCAGGACTTCAAAACTATGGTTGCTATCGCTCAAGTATGGCTTTACTCTTTTTAAGAGAGGGGTACGCACTCACACCAAGCTACTTCATAATCAGGCTCATTTGCAAGAGAGTCCAGCTCACATCGGGTACTTTTGCTCTAGAGTACAACACAGAAGATCTACTGAACTACTTAGAGSATTTCTTACTAGACATTCGGCAATAGGCATTCCTGTGATAAAACTAAAAATCTTGTCGAATGCAAGTTGAATGTAAGAAGGAGAGGTGGAAACATTTAGATACTTTCTCCTCTATTGTCCAGCTTATGCAAGACCGACGTTGAAACATTTCGGAAGTCATACCTTCGACAAACCAGGAAACAACCGAAACTGACAAGAGCTGCCTAATAGACTCAAAGCGATTTAAGAGGGTCTTATGATCAATTATATTTCAGTTTTTAGTACCATAATGGAGCGACGTTCTAAGCTGTCCAAAAAGTCCCTATTACGACCGACATCTTAACCTATCTATCAAGTATTTAGAAAAGATATTCAAAAAATATTATTGAGAGTTAATCCAATACAATATTATGCTCGTTCGCAAATAAATCAGGTATTGACAAATGCATAGAAATTTAGAAATTTGAGATAAAAAACTKAATCAATATCGAAATACGTATATATAATATATTCTTTGTAGTTGATTTTATAACGTATATATATATATGCGATTTAGATGAAATATGCACCGTTTTCTGCAACTTGCTGATATTTTCGTCATCATTGAAACACTTGTCTTCTACCRCAAAACCCTGACACAGTCGATTTTTATAAATCGCTCGGGCGAAATTTTCATCRCAAATATCATTCGACATAGACAGGCACAGGTAGTAATTACTTGATACCGGGTACAAGTTATAAGCATAAAATCAACCCAACTAAGCGAATCACTATCGTTGTATGTGATGTGAGGTTACTCCACGGAACACAATATCTCCTAATAGTCAAATCAACTACTTTTGGGAAATTGCTTACTTCTGGGTTACATTTTTGACAAGTGTTGAAACAATACTGAGTCAAGCAATCACAAAATTTTTAAAAAATATATTTTTTAGTACGAAATTGTATCTTTCTAAAGCCATATGGCAGAAACCAATCACACTTATACAAAGCGAAATGCAGACTCGTCATCTATTCGAGGAATATTGTATGTCTTATTACTAGAAATTAATCGATCTTAGAGGTGCTTATAACAAGTTTTTGAATTTTAGTTATATTTAATCTATTTTTTTGACAGTTCACCAACAAAATCTTAGCAGAGTGGTTCACCTCAACAAAAGCAAAGCACTTGTCGCTGGGCAGAAAAGACATTCAAGGCGCCTTATCTGATTTCCTCAAATTCCTAATATTCTCTTCGTTTGTTCTACTTTAAAGGGTTATACTAAGCTTCCATTTAACTTTTTTTCTGCATGAGTCTCAAACCAAAATCAATATTGCAACATAATATCTACTGTTCGATGTTGAAACATAAGAAGCAACACGCTTGCTTGAAAGCTTAACCACTCACAAGCTTATCACTCTTGGTAAACAATACACGTAAAGAGTRAATCCTAAAGTGACGTCATCGTAATTTGTTTATTTTCAATAACGTTGCTTCCGAGTGCTTACACAAGCCCGAGGATATTTGGATTCACGAAAAGTTGTCAGACTGATTGAAGTATTTGCAAATATAATATACTTGTATAATAGTAGTAGTACGTGGCTTTCAAAAAAGCAAACTTTAATCAAACAAATTTAAAATTTACAATTACTGCATATATGTAAGGGTGTAGTAAAAACATATTTCACTACACACAATCTTCTTATGAAGCTTAAAAGTTTAGGTTAACAGTGCTTCTTTCGGACTTTTTTTGAGATAGTGCTAGAATTTTTCCCTAACCCGGATTTTAGTGGGTAAGAGTGCTTTAAGTATTATATAGCAAACGCTAGTCAGCAGTAGATGGGGGAATTGACAAAGAAACTTTGTTGTCAACAAACAAAGTAATATCGGCCGGCCGGTCCTTAACTGGTCGCCTGGACACACTGAAACGCAGATGAGAAAGCTACAGTCATTTCTAAACACTGCACTCCGGACTGCAATGCGATGTCTCATGATGTCTCCCATCGAACATCTGCACAGTAAGAACCGCATAATCACAGTTTAGAAGCATAATGAACTCCTCTCCAAGCAGTTTCTGCTGGGGTTCTTTCGTAGAAATCATACCAGCATTCGGACGTGACAACTTCAGACATACAATGACCGCCATTCACGGGGGAGCCATAAACGCCTTCAGCGACACCCTGCCACGAGAATCGTTCGGCTTGCGCAATTTCGTTCTGTATATTGGAGCAGGTTAAACACTTACTTATACATAATGGACCCCCACATATCAAGTGTATATGGAAGTGTGCAGCGAGTCTCCGCTTGATACAACCCATCTCTTTATATGCCCAGCTAACCCTAYACATCTGACATCCCTATCCCAATTATCCGACACCTTCGAAACAGTACGTCTCCTGGGCCCAGCGTTGGATAACTTCGATTTCAACTTATCTGAACCTTACCATCTTAACGGAGAGTAGATAACCGTTATAACAACAACCACGAACTGAGTTGATTTGGTCATGTCCTTATTTCTTCAATAAGCTTCTTATTTGTCGGAACCGTCGATATTGAACGTCTACAGCTTAGAGCTGCCATATAAAATTCTCGGCCAAAATACTATTCGTGGACGGAAACGGTACTTGGAAATATTTCTTATATCGCGTTACTATAGCAT
>NW_017536630.1:212603-225904 GCF_001853355.1 Bactrocera latifrons
CGGCGCATATTTAACTAAATCCGATCACAGTAATATATTTTCAAAAGATTTGGTTGAGAACATTGGCGAAGGCAACGATATATGCTCAGAAGAAATTGTTCTTAATGGATCGCTGTAACATATAGCTGSTATACAAACTGCCTGGCRAATTCTTTTATTCYCTATTCTGCAACCGTGTTATCTTGTTTTTAAATTTTTTAATGTTTGMATATTCACTTACTACACTATCCGATTACACTCTAAAGCACATTTCCTTCCACTTTCATGGTTAACAATTGTATATGCAGCAACGTCCATGCCATTTACAGAGAAAAGCASAAAAGCGTACGGAAAAAAGGGAAAGTAGCAGCAGACATTTGTGGCGCAATGCGAACACTGCCACACAGTCGCGTCTAGCTCGGCTCGCCTCGTATGGAATGCCGCAACAATGTGCCGGATATAAAAACGAGACCGACTTGCGCTTGTACCAGTATTCCACAGCCGTCAACGCGACGAGAACAAACGGACCGGCGATTGCTCTAACACGCGCCACGCTAACGTAATGACTTTGGTGTACCACAATAAATTGTGGTGGTGTAGAACCTGAACGCGAAACGGAATTAAAGCGTAACATAAACAATAATAACTACAAACACGCCGCATTACTGGCGAATTAAAAATTTCAAAAGGGTAAGCAGGAAGCGGAAAGTGCTAAGCACAAAATAAACACACGCTTAGACGGATATCCTGATTAAGTTTTCGGCTGTAACGGTTGTACGACTGTGTAAAAGTGTGTTTGCAGTTAGTTAGCTGAAGCAAGGAACAAAGTAAAAAATCATTAAAAAACAATAATAACTGGCAGGTGGCAGTGAGGTGGAAGTTGCTAAACGGTCAAATAAATAACAACAATTCGTTGGATGTGCACTTACGACGAACTTTGTTTGTTTGTTTGCTACCACTTGAGTGTGTTGGTGCACGGGCGCGCGTAAAAYGAAAGATACAAATGAAAACATAAAACTTCAATACTAAGTTCAGCATACCARCAGCTATTATACCCACTTGCTCGCTTACTTATGTATATGTGGGTGCATAGGTAAATATGTAAATGCCAACATTGTCTGTTTGCTTACACCCAAACGCACACATACATATATATGTGCATACAWATTTGATATGTTAATAAATAATGAAATATATATAGTAAGTGCTCGTGTGCACACAGTTAGCCGGAATGGCAACGAACTGGCAAATACTCGCACTCACACTCACACCCATGCGCGCATATTCACAAATAAACAATAACAACGCAAGCATTTGTAGTCATAGTATCTGCGTGTCTGTGTGGATGTGTGGTTGAGAGCGTGTGGATTTTAGGRCATAAGCACATAAGCACAAACAAGTGACAACTTACTTATTTGCGCAATTTTTGATGTTCAACCTGACAAACGATTCTGCGCGTCTGTTTGTCTGGCTGGTRGCCAATAGCTATAGCTATGCCAATGCACGAGGGACAGTGTGCAGCAACTGTGCTTATTCGGTGCGAATTTATTACACATATTTGTATGTGAGACACTTTTTAAGAATGCGCGTAAAAGCAGTATGGGACTTTTCGTCAATATTTTCATGCTCGCGCACATAACTGTAAATATTTATTTCTTTCTTAACGGTAGATTGATTTATTGATGACTTGCTTTAAATGAATTTATTAGCTATTACATGCTTATAAAGCAGTTTTGYTGCGCTTCCACTGCTTGTGTGACTTGTGGATTATTCACAAACAAAAATATCACTCATACGCCATGTTGCACCAAACAACAATGCTTTGTAGTTACAATGCRTAATGCAGTATGAAGGCGCTCTCTTGCTACAATGCTGTCACTTTGAGCCAATTACTGTAGCAAAAATAGCGCGAGACATGCATAATTGAGGAATATGCAAATCCTGCTGCTCCACAAAAATGTGCTCTCYATCTTGTTATTACACGAGAGGATMAGTTAAAGAAAAAAAAAAACTTAGCTGATATTAGCTTGCTTTGTAAGGCTCCAAAGTTTATTGGTTATAAAAGATGTCGACAGTGCAATTGTATTTCGTATGAAAACATGTGAGGATGCTCCTAAGGCACTAATGTTTTCTGATTCAATGAAGAATAAATTGTGGCATTAAAATGTTGCTACTTTTCTAAACGAAAGATGCCATTGATTATTGAAGTTACCAAAATAAAAACGCCAAAAAAAAATTTCTAGCCCAACCTTAAAATTTAATCATGAACTCTATTCGAATTTTGGAACAAATAATGCTGAGCATATATAAAATTTATAAAAACTATACTAAATTAACTCTCACAAATCCAAAAAATGTTAGATAAAGTTTAACTCGGACTGTTAATTTTTTATTTTAAAGGGAAGCTTTATAATTGCTTTCAAAATAGGCTCCCCAATCAATACAAGYGTGCCAATGCTTAATCCAATTTTTTAAACACTTGCTATAGGCTTCAGCTGGGRTGGCCTTCAGTGCCTTCAATGAGTTTAAATTTTTTCGGTTTGTAGAACTCCRGAAAATACTTCTTCAACATTTTCAACGATTTCTGTTTACATGATTCTACACAAACTCGTTAAATTATTTATTCCATCGAAAAAAAACAGACAAACCTCCGTAAACAAACAACTACAACACTCACGTTAATTGACATAAGGAGTTGTATAGATGGTTGTATCAATCTAGGGCTAAAAAGGGGCTTATTGTTGGTTACATAACAACCAGAGAAAATAYAATATTTGCTTTTAATTATTAGGCAAAGAATTTTACTCATTTACAAGGTGTAAATTACATTTATSAAATCAATTAATAAGTTTAAACGAATACGAAGAGGATTATATGTCGCCACTCGCTACGGTACTCAAATGAAATGACTTTCAGTGAAAAATTGGAATACATGGGTTGCCTTCTATATTTCGGKATTAAAGAACAAAAACAAATATTAATAATCGAAAACYGGTTTATTGTTTTTAAAAATATTCTCAATTAAGATCTCTACACTTTCGTTCGCGCTTGAACCAATTGGGAAGCACTTTTGGTTCTGAACGCATCATCAACCACTTCTTCAGGTGTCGAAAAACGTTGACCTCTTAAAAGAAAAAAGTCAAAGATTACTCATCAAATTATCTTTCAGACGATGTGTGAGACCGGTCTCTATTTTTTGTAGACAACAGCAAAAATACGGTAGTGTACCATTCAGAACTTWTTGTTTTGCGTTGTTCTAGTCGTAAGGTTGAGACATGTTCATTGAACAAAATTGAAGAAAATCAGAAAATCTAATCAAAAAATTTAAGAATGTATAGTGGTAAGGTTTGCGTGACCACGGGTATATACACTGACTTACACTATAAATGAGACACCCCAAAAACTATTTGATTTTTTAACTTAGAATATAAATAGTAAGAACGGTATAATAATTTTTTCAAAAATTCCTTTTTATTTCAAATAAGACATATATTTTTTATTGATATGAAGAAAAAAAGCGAAGTTTATGCTATAACAACAACAAAATTAACATATTTACATTTATTGTGCGTTCAATGGAACTCACACTTGAAATGGGACAGTTATTGCGGCACGTCATACTAACGTTATTTTGTCTAGAAACTGAACTTAAWCTGAAGATGCTTTTAGTAGTACATTGACCTGCAACATAATCAGATTATCAGCGACTAAAATTGGAAAAATGYCTCGCACTACAATTGAAGAAAGGAAATTTATAATTAATAATTACGAAAGTAATAAATCTATAAGGGAAATAGGCGAAATTTTAGGCAAAAAAAAATCTACTGTATTTAACATTATTCAGCGCTTTAAAAAAACCGTACCTTATGTAATACAATACCTGACAGAAGTACAAAACGAAAAATTGACGACCAAACTGCGCGCTTTTTGTTGCGAATAATCAAAAATAACCCATATCTGTCTGCTGTAGAGTTACAAAAACAGCTAAAAGAAGAAAGAAAGTTGAAGTAAGTGCAGAAACTGTTCGAAGATTACTTAGACCAAATAAACTTAACGCTAGAATACCTCGTCGAAAACCACTGATATCACAACCGAAAAAACCAGAAAGAAAGAATGGAATTTGCTCTGAAATATCAAGATAAGGACTTTTCTTTTTGGCGTAAGKTAAACTGTTTTTAAAGCTTGATTTATGAAACTTGTTGTGAATTTCAGTTATTCTTAGGTTCTTTTCACTGACGAAACCAAAATTAACATCTTTGGATCGGACAAAAAACAGTGAAGTTCGGTGGTGGCTCACTGATGATTTGGGGCTGTATGTCGGGGGATGGGGTTGGAAACATTCTGAAAACAAATGTTAATTGCAGTGCGGAAAAACTTGGGATTCGTGATTGTTTCACGTTTTACCAAGACAACGACCCAAAGCATAAATCCTGGAATGMTAAAAATTGGTWGCTCTACAATTGCCCAAAAGTACTTTGYACGCCTGCTCRATHCCCCGACATTAATCCCATAGAGCATTTATGGGCAKAACTTAAAAAAAGACTGTCCAAAAGAAATATTAAAACAAAATCAGAGCTAAATAAAGCCGTGGAAGGAGAATGGAGCCAAATAGAAGCTTCGGTATGCAAAAAACTTGTAGAAAGTATGCCACGTCGTCTCCAAGAGGTCTTAAATAAGAAAGGAAAATCCACTAGATAATGAACTCCCGCAGGTTTAATGTTTTTCTTAACTTTACAAACTGTCCCATTTCGAGTGTGAGTTGAATTGAACGCACAATAAATGTAAATATGTTAATTTTGTTGGTGTTATAGCATAAACTTTGGTTTTTTTTCTTCATATCATTAAAAAATATATGTCTTATTTGAAATTTGAAAAGAATTTTTGAAAAAATTATCATACCTTGTTTACTATTTATATTTTAAGTTAAAAAATCAAATAGTTTTTGAGTGTCCCATTTTTAGTGTGAGTCAGTGTAAATATTTTCAGTACGATTCTCGACATTTCCTTCGCTACAAACTTAATATACTCTGTTTAGGGCATAATGAATGAATGTCTACTAAGAAAAAGCTTCTCAAAGTTCGTASTTTCATTAAAATGTTTGGTTTTTCCATTTCTCGGAAACATCAAGGCATCCCAGCAAAGAGAATGAGAACCACCTAAAATCACAAAACAATTGAAAATTTTATTTACCATAATATATGGCATGGCGTGTTTTTTATATCGTGTTCCTCTTAATAGTGCGTTGTTAACAAATTTTCTATATTAAGAAAATCGTCCACTTTAGATCTAACTTGCATTTAACATCAAGACAAGACAAAAACTTCTTCTCAACCATGCTACTTATAAAAAAATTCAAATTCAAAAACACTACTGTTTCACAGTCGACAACTTTTATTTATGAAAATTWATGAAAATGAAAGTATTATATAACACTCTTATATTTAAGAATAAACATAAGAAAGTTTTCAAATAATACGTGCGAAGCATTTATCTTAAATCTAAAGCGTGCTTGCGGTTTGTACTCATTGGATTTGTTCCACTTAACCATTAAAGGTTTCACTTTCAAATTTCACTTCCCTTAGTTTTAAATTTATTTCCATTCAAAGTATATATCAGCTCAGAAAAAAGAATTCACGGAGAGTCACATACACTGAGTAAGATGACTAATATTGGTAGTTTGTTTAAAAAGTACTGTCACAAGTCTTTTTTGGTAGGAGTCGAGTTGAGAAACGCTTTCTTAATATCTTAATTAAAGTATCTTCTGTTAATCAGTAGCTAATATCTGTCTATCCTTATGAACTTTTATTTTCTTTCTTTTCTTGGATCAACGATTTGTAAAATTTTATGGCCCTAACGGAAAGTTTTAGTTTTAAAATTTCCAGTAAGAAAGATTTCCATAKTAAAACTTTTTTGCTGGGACAGGAGTCGAAAGCCATTCTGGCCTTTCATTTGTTCARCTTGTGTAAAATTATATTTTTCTCCGTTCTTTCAAAGTCCTCGAAGATGGTCCCTCTTTTGTAATCATTGTACCCTGAACGAAGCGTATTCAGACGCAAAGTTTGTAGCACCCAGAAGGAAATATTTGAAATGCTATAATCTAGTGCATCAGTCTTTGAAACATCGGTCTGAAATTCTTCTGATGTCATTTTCTGACTAAGAWGCCGCTCATTTGTGGGAAATATCGATATCGGGACACTMTCRCAAATRCAGCTGTCATASAAACTCACCGATCAAAATCAGGTTCTTGTAAGGTATCATTTAAGTAGGTGCAACCTGAGTTAACATTTTTTATTGCTTTTAATTAATATTATTAATAAAAAGTCCACCATATACTAGCCCAAAAGAATTGTAYACATATTGCTGGTAATTACACTAAGTACTTTCTTTGTTCTCCTAAAATCTTAGAAATAAATACACTATGCCAATTCATGTTCTGCATTGTAAGATATGCATATCACCTTAAATTATTTAGAAAATCTATTTCAGCTATTATCACATCTCCTCTTTTGTTGTAGACAGCTGTTGAATATTTATTCTAGTCCATGCCGAGGTGTGAACTGCCGTTGCCTAAATCCCAGCACGGGAAACAAGTGGCACTAGGGTTATCACGACCACAAGTTAATTAAATTTCGTTTACAGGAGCTTTTAACACTTATCCGCTGCTTGCTCAGACATTTTCATGAAATGAACACAACGTGACCCTTCCGGCCAAAAGCTCATTTAATTATAATATACACATGTGAAWACTGCTGTCTAAGTAACGGAATATGTCGTATATCTTCACAATATTTTAGGCCTTTATTAAATTAAGTTAATTGGCTCATAGGTCATACTTGAGAAGCATTTTCAGGTTATGTTATTTTAATATTTTTAGTGTCCTGCTGAAACTATTCATGAAATGAAAATCAAGACGCTTGTGGCAGGAAAAGTCATTTCAGACTAAAGAACACATATATTTCACTTTTCTCTCATACAACTAGCACATTCGCCGAAATGTTTGAAATTTACGCACTTCATTAAAGACCTGAAAAGGWCCATTTCAATCCATTTTATTTATTTTTAATGCATTTTTAAAGGAGTCTTTAGCAGAAGAATGCCTTAYGATTCATTATGTAAATAAAATTGGGACATTTGATCGAATTCAACATTAACGGAACACATTTGAAACCGCCACTCCTCTTGTTTCGCACCAGCTGCAATCRCACTATAAATCACGCATACGCCCCACCCGCCATGTACGCTACTATTAAAGCATTAGCTAAATCCTTACAAATGTGTGTGTTTAATCTATGCAATTAAAACTGATAATAGATTGACAGTAATGTATTGTTCATCGGTCATTGGCTTGAAATTGCTTAACCACATCGCACCACAGCACACTACACCACATCGCAGAGCCTGGCACGCTTTCGAAATCGTTATTTCATTGAGTTCTGTCAAGCAATTCCCTGCATGTGGCACATCTCAATTGGCGGTGTGGTTAATGCAGCAACGCCAAAATTGTAATGGCTAACTATAAAATATAATATATATTTTATGTTGCATAGCTACATATACATGAATTTAAATATTTTATTCTACTCGTAATATCATGCGCAAAATTTCGTCAATTTTATAATTGAAATTTGGTTCACCCAGCTGGTCAAATGAAAGTGKAGAAAATTGAGATTTTAGGAGAAAGACAGTACACAACACAACGAATATTTTCCACCACTTACTTTAGCAGCAGAGAATARGAAGATTTGAAATTAAATTACTGCATGTGTAGTGTGACAGCAGAAATCGCACAGAAACTTCTATGAAAAATGTTTTAAAATAAATTTCAATTAATTTCATGTTTGTTCTTAATTTTGATTTTTGTTGCATTCAATTTATTTTTTATACTGTAAACATATGTAGCCAATTGAAAAATAGAAGTAAATAACCGGAGAAAAGTAGAGTTTCCTCCTTTTCCTACTTGTCAATATGAAAAATGGTTATGTGGCGCATAGCCATTTCTTTAATATAACATCTAATAAAAAAGWGCTGCTTTCGAGACCTTTTTCAACATCAYGRATATTTTTCATCTMSAATGCATATTTATCACTACGCATAWTKCTTMAACTAAGGGCRAAGACAAAGTTTACCTAACGCTTTTTTGCTGTGATTCCAAAGCGCAGCTCTAATTCTTACTGACTAAATTTTATGGCAAAAAACTCAAATCATTATTGTGCGTAATGAGAGCTCTAACATAATATTTTCATAGGTAGATATGTAGGTAGGAGAGCARCCCTGTTGTATTTCGGGCTCAATTAGCACCGACTGTGCCATTTTGATGCACAAGACGTATGKAGACCKYTTTATTATTGCTATCACGTTTCATTTCTCGTTCAAACCATTTTGTGGTTTCGATGAAGYTACTAATGTGCTTTTTGTAGACATCCATTCCAGGTTTGGTACTTGATGGATTACAGGGGTTCAATGTCGTATATGCGACAGGACTAAGCACTCACAGAGAAAGTGGAAAATTGTTTCCTTATTTCCAACTCGTTCGCAGCCTTGGCAGATGTTKTTGTTGTAGGGTATACCCATTTTGGGCGCATGTTCTCCCAATGGCCAATGYCCTGTTATGGTARCAGTTATTCTGTAGAYACTTTTCCTGAACCTATGTAATAAGTCGTTAGTTCTTTTCTTGTCATATATTGCTGATATCTGTCTTATCTTCTTTATTGGCGTAGACAACGCTAACGCGATTACAACTCGTCAGCTTTTTCGTTGCCGAAAATGTTCCTGTAGACGGGAACCCAGATTAAGTCTTATCTTCTAATGTGCTCGGTATAAATATTAGGTTTGTACACACATATGCATATATAGTACAAATAATCAGCATAAGGATCTGTGTCGATCTGTCCGTCCATCTGTTTTTATTTACATGAACTAGTCCTACAGTTAGCGATGAAATTTTGCACACGTAACCTTTACTACTAATTTAAACAGTTTATTGCGTTCATTTCATTTTGAGCATCGGTAGAACACAGTGACAAACTTATATCAATATTACAGACACTATATTACTTAGCTGTTAAAAAGGGAAAGTGTGAGTCATGAAATCTTTTTATCTGCAATAAAAAATGCTTTCACCATTGCGTAGTAAAAAGAAGTCAAGAAACTATTATACAAATGACTGTGTGAGTGAGGCCAACATACTCAGARATATAGCTGATATACTAAGTAATAATGAAAACGGCAGAAAACATATGCTATCTCCAAGTACTCAGTATTCTATAATATTTAAGGAGTTTAAGGTATGAAAATGCAAAGCACAAGTCGTTAATTAAAATTAATAATAACGTTTCTGTTGAAAATGTATATGTATGTATSAAGATCTGCTGACCTAAAAGGATGAACAAAAGTAAAAAATTCACTGCTAGCGGCACGAWTAACTGCGGTTAACATTTGCAACATGCGAATTGGACCCAAGAGGAATAAACGAATGGTTTGGTGAGATGAATCCAAAATAAATCTGATAACTAACAGTAGTAATTGAAATAATACTAATTCAGAATTCAAYCTAACTATGTTAGACCAACTCTTATGTTCAATGATGATATCATAATGGTAYGGGACTGTCTGATGACACAAAGAGTTCGGTTTCTTGATAAAATGATAGGAACGWTAAATGTACAATATTATTGACATTTTATGGCGAAAGCCCGTTTCCACCTCCGCTAAATTTCGACTACAAAAAGCGAACGTTTTATTTTAACAAGACGACGACAAGATGATGCTGATACACATGTCATTATTTAGACGCCGKTACATTCTAATATGAATATTTGGTGTGATCTAGGGGAAGAGGAAATCACTGGTCCTTTTTTTCAAAAATAGAACCGACCATAATATTACACTCAATCCGCGTTCCGGATAGAGCCATGATTGRTGACTTTTTTGTGACTGAATTGGAGAATGTTGATGTTCCTATAATAACTCATCGCATGTCATACAGCCAACAAAACAAACAATTTATTGAAGAAAACCTTTTGGCGTGAACCTGTGCCGTAACCTCTAAGACCGTTCGAATTAACACCGTTAAACTACTTTTRTGAGGTTACGTGAAGTCAAATGTCTACACAGATAAACTCGAGGCGATTGACTCCTTGGAAGAGAATATTTGGTTYGTTATATATACAGAATTATACTGACTGTCATACCTATTAATTTAGTAATTGTCGASATTAGTTGTTGCATAATTAATGTAAAGAAATGTAATTGTATTTGCACAGCATATCTGTGGTATAATAGCTTTAAGTCGAGCATTTCACAGCTTTAACTCAAACGTATTCCCCTAGCACTCATCAGTTTGATTAGCGGATGAGCTTTTGTCGGCTGTTGCCTAACTTGAATAATAAGAATGTGGTTCTGTTCTACTACTTGCAGTGCTCTATCACTGTCTAAAGCATTTTAAAGGTGCAGACTGACAATTATAATAGGTTGCCAAAAAAGTCTTGCGGTATTTTTTATTTATTTATTTTATTATTTTTTATAACGGTTTGATGACTCATTCCCAGCTCTTGACCAATGCTACGGCTGCTACTATGCCGGTCTCTTTCGACAAATTCAGCGATTTTATCGCAATTTTCGACGACAAGCCTTCCAGAGCGTGGCGCGTCTTCGACCACCTCTACACTAGAATAAAAACGTTGAACCCATCGTTGTGCGGTGGAAATGGAAACTGTATCGCGTCCATAAACTGCACAAATTTTATTGGCGGCTTGAGATGCATTTTTGCCTTTATCGTAGTAGTACTGTAAAATATGCCGTATTTTCTCTTTATTTTGCTCCATGTTTGCGACGCTATAACTCACGAACGACTTAAAAGAWACGACAATCAATCAAACACGTGTTAGCGCGTGAAATGAGCTTGCCGAAAAGGTATAGCATGACCCGATGCGACGAATAAAACTAGAACTATGCGCTCTCAGCGCCAACTAGCGAAAGTACCGCAAGACTTTTTTGACAACCTAATATATGCGCTTAAGCATTTTTTATGCCGTGACTAGATTGCATACATTGCATACAAATTAAACTAATTTAAAAGTGCTATAATTAAATACTTATGGGTAGAAGAGAGAATGATGAAAATAAAGTGTTAATTCATTAAGCATAATGGCTAATATTGTAGAAAGCATGGTGTAGCAACAGTCACTCAGAGCTCTTCAGATGAAGGACTACTACGCGATATTTGTATGATTATATACAAGCTGGAGTTGAAAACAATGTCGACACAAAATTTGAAAGATTGCAAGACCACCAAGATGGCGGCAAAGCTCTAATCTAGTCACCTGCAAACTTGTTAAGGATTATGATTTGAGTGAATGCACYTGGAATGTCCAGTCYCTTAATTGAGAAGGTGCCGTTAACWGCCTACCTCGCAACGTTGCAATCGACCACAACACGTGCGGGATGGGATAGATACCGAGAGCTGAAGAGGAAAGCGAGACATATTTGAAGACAAAAAAAGAAATTAGCCGAAATTCATGAGCTTGACAACCTGGCCGCAAGCTCGAAAATTCTACGAAAAACAGCAGCGACTATAGAAGGTTTCAAGACCGCAGCATACTATTGTACAACCCCCAGAGGTGATCTAGTGACTGATGCTCAGTGCAAACTAAAATTATGTAGGGAACACTTCTCCAGCCTGCTGAATGGCAGTGAAAGTACAACGGCAGCAAATGACGAACCCCTTTCGCCAATCGATGACGATGGAGTAGACGTTCTATTGCCCGATCATGAAGTAGTTCGAAAGAGACGGGGGCCGATTGACTGCCGGCCAAGCTATTCAAATACGAAAATGATCGGACGAAAGTATACCCGATGATTGAAAGCGTGCTCTGCCCAATCCACAAAACGGGAGACCCCACATSCTGCGCCAACTACCGTGGGGTAGGCCTCCTCAACACCGCACATAAAATTCTATCRAGCGTATTGTGTGAAGGATTAATGCTGAAAACTACTAAAAGTGTTAGAACTTAATAAACAAACGTGACACAATCATTAAATTTTACGGTAGGAATTGTACGAAGATTAGAAATGCTGCTGAAACATTACAAAAGAAACCGTTTTTTCATCGGAAACCTGACCGACCAATCAACTCAACAACTAAACCGAATATCCAAGCCGCCCTCTCGAAATAATGCTCTTTATTTGGTGSGATCAGAAGAGCGTGTTTTTATTATGAGTTTCTAAAACTAGATGAAACTTTTACACGCTRCCGACAACAACTCATCAAATTGAAGCGAGCGATAGGCGAAAAACTCCCGGATGATAACTGTGAAGTTTACAGTGAACTCAGAATTGCTCCCATACTACTCATATCAACTTTATCAGATGAACATAACATTTCTAGAAATTTAAGCTATACTGTCTCTATACAGGTATATTTAGGTAACACTATGGCTCCATTATTACTTAACTCTTTTATATATTGTGAAGAATTTTTCTCTCTAATGCGTGTTAATTTCCTACATGGTTGTTTGATGAAGATCACTGAGAGCTTGCGAGACCGCTAGATAAGGATGCACGCAACAAATATGAGCACAAAAACATCCAAAAATATTAAGGATTATTGTGTTTTCGCTCACAGACAACAATAAATGCGTTTTATGCTGTTTTTTTTTTTTCAATACAAATGAACTCACTTCATTCCGCTCTCCCGGGGGAACCACTATTACAAGCCTATTACTTCATCATTTACATATGTTTGCACACATATACATTCATATGTATGTACATGTGTCTGAAATGGTTAATTCACGGTCTTTGCATTTCTGGTCGATAGAATACCCGCACAGCCCAGCACAATCCGTCGTAGATAAAGAGATATAGAGATACTTGTATCTACAAATGGTAATATATATGGATATGCGTGTATGTTGCATACAACAGAGGCATCTGCTGAAATGTTTAAGAACTCACATGAAGATGCCACAATGCCCGTAATTCAATTGAGTGCTTCGGCGGCTTGACTTTGATAAATATGTTGTAAGCTCTGCTCTCTTAGTCGTAATTTAATTCGTACATGCAACAATGATTTAAGATATTGACTGGCAAAGCAGACTTAATTTTATTTCGCCGCATGGAATTTCAATGGGTTTGCGTGTTGACGGAATCCAACGAGATCCACACTGCCTACAAAAACATAAAAAGTAGAAAAATAACATAAAAATATGCGTATATATATATATTATATATAAGTGTCTGTGCTTAGTGTTAATCATGGGGCGCGTGTTGGTAGTTGTTATACTCTCGCAACAAAGTTGCTAAAGGGAGTATTATAGTTTTGT
>NW_017536630.1:226634-296419 GCF_001853355.1 Bactrocera latifrons
CACCCGAACTTAGCCCTTCCTTACTTGTTTTTAATTTGAATTGCCTAAATATTTGTAGTATATTCAAAATCCCAGCAAATTTTACAGCTTTTAAAGCTTTCGACATGCATTTTGTATCCATGCGAAATTAAATGAAATTGCCTCCGAAATATCAGAGCTGCAAATGAACTCGATTCCAGTGGTTTTGCTGATTCTGAATTTCAGATGTAAAATATTTGGCGCAAAAGTTTGGTTGCATCTTCATGGTTCGTTGCGTTCGTTTGCGGGAAAATTCCTATAAATAAATTAGCAAAATAGCAATTAATTGAGGCGCTATGTATATTTAATGTGGATGGAAGCAATTTTGTGAATTCCTCAAATACATTTGCACACACTTGTAACCTATTAAATAGTTCCATGAATTTCGGAAATAATAGACCAGCGTTAAACATATTTTTAAGCTAACTACGTTTAACGCCTTTATAGAGGCTACACCTACAAAAAGGCAATTTTTGGAAATGAAAAAAAAATACTGTCAGCGCTAAAAGAAGCGATTCAGACCTTCTTCGTGAATGAAAACTAAAGGAAAATTCTGTCCAGAAGATGTTGTTCATAMCAAAATGGCGGCGTTTTAAAAAAGCGATTAATTTTACAACACGTTTTGGTTGTTTTTGGTCTGCCGAAGTAAGTTTTTAAACCTTATAGAGCTGACTGAACTAAGCTCAARCTCAAAAATTATTTGAAATTTAAATTAAGAAGTATACATAGTACTTTTAAAGGTATTTTAGACAAGGTTGCCATTAAGAACATGGCATTAAGAAAAACTGCATGGAATTATTTTTTCATACTAAACAACACCGATTTACTTAACCCCTTATTTCAACAGCAGTTTTACTGTAATGGAAGGCTCCAACATTATACCCAATCTTATCCTTCAATAATATATTATACTAGCTGACCCCGCAGCGTCCTGCGTGAAATTATGTCTTTTGAAATGAAAAGAGAGTTAAATTTATCGTTTCTTTTTTTTTCAAAATTTCTTGGTTTCTCTTCCGGTGCGTAAATATACAAAAAAGATAGTTTTCCAACTAGTGAGCACACCACGTATTTTTGGCCGTGTGAAAAATATCGCATTTCCAAATTTATGCCACGCATTTCTAGCGACTATCCTTGTGTTCTGGTGACTGACATCTCAAATGCAATTTTCCTTTGAAACTGTATAGGTTTCAACTGAAATAGCAAATCGATATAACTCAAAGGAATTCGTAGAATCAAGCATTCCGCCCCTTGTATTTGAAGGTGCGTCACAACCAGATTGCGAAACATAATATCGGCAGATCTAACTTTGCGACGCAAATGATGCGGTGCCACCACCTAAGCCTCTCCAAAGAATTTAGAAATTTCACTAAAAATTTCAATAATTGACGKCGTCGTCTTCATTGTCAAGATCGATTTATATGAGTGTAAGTCTCCCGGAATTTGACTGTGAATCTTCCAGCTTAAGTCAACAACATCGGTATTTGTGGCTGCTAACATTGCACGAGCACTCAAGGAATCGTATAAACCTTTGTGATGAGTCCATCTTTCGTGAATTGATAAACGGCATATGGAATTGATATCAAACCACCGGAAGTATCAGCTGGTATTGACCCGTTTCCAATTCTTAGCGTATACGATGTAAAATGTCTGCGGCCATCTAGTTTTTGGTCGTAGCTCATAATTGACGCAGATTTGAAGGCTGATGTGTCGAATTGATCATCGCGACAAGTCTAGCATCTAACAGCACCAAATATACATTGCTTCAAGATAAAGTCCATCAAACATCGTAACAGCTGTTTGAGAAGTCGTGCTGTGACATCGTGACGATCGCTTGCTGATTGGCCGCGATCTATAATGCCGCACGTACATATGTCATCGCATCCTGAGAGTACTCGGTCTTGTGCCTTGGACTGCTAATGTATGTTGCTGTCAAAAAGAACGTCGACCGATATTAACGCGACTAGTTCGTGCTATCGTAACAAATTTCAATCCGTAATCGATCACTTTGTGTGTAATTTTAAAAAATTTTGAAAGCAAACGAATTTCGATCTGTAATTGATCACTTTGTGTGCAATTTTCAAAAATTTTTGAAGCAAACGAAAAATTTTAACGATTCAAATAATTGAAAAACAAAACAAAAAGTTGAAAAAAAAATGGTATCGAAAAAAGTAACTTTTTGGCATTTTCCAATTTTCCGACTTTTATTTTATACTCAAAAATGATGCGGCCRCGTTGASAGAATAACTCCTTCAGGATCGYATRAAGTGAMAAAWACGTGTTTTAATTGAAACCTTRACTTAGAACTTGGACRAAAAAAACTGGCTTTYCGGCAGGCATTTTTACAAGAAAAATTTAAATTTCATGGAAAATTTCTGTACTTTTTGCAAATATTTGTAATTGAAAAAAATTMTTATTCCAGGTAGTTAAATATTTTATCTCAAMGACCTATGTAAATTCATGAAGAATGGTTAAGTAGTTCTCGAGAAATCTTGCCAACCGACTTCAAAAACACAGTTTTGAGAAAAACTTAGSCTGCCTAGCCTCAAGCGCATAAAWTCTCAATGCTGTATCTCCGAAACTATTACTCGGATCARGRCAATATTCTGGAGTTATTGTAGAATTKAATAAAACACCTTGTATTTGAATATCCATATTTACTGAAAATATCAGGATACATTACCATGCAACCCTTACTTTCATTTGGTATTTAATATTTGCAATATCAAACGGTATTTCTTTTGCAACGCAACATAAAATCTGCAATACTTTGTTTTTCTGTCCACCACTTAAGAGCTAACTAATTATGGTGATTACATACAGACATAATATAAACTAATTACGTAGAACAATGAAATTATATGACTAGAAAGAAATAACGTAATGAATGTAGGAAATAAAAATTGTTTGTTGTAAATAGTTGTAGTGTTACCACGAGGAGGATATAGAATTATGTAGTTGGCATTCATTTCATTGTATGGTAAATGTTTGCCGGATTTCGATAAATTTTCTTTTTTTTTATATTTAAAAAAAAAATTGTGACATACATATATACACATGGAAACATATGTAAAGTTTGTAATTAATGCTAGTTAAAATACCTTTGCTGGGAAGTTGGTTGCACATAACACAAGATGTAAAAGTTTAGTATGAAATGACGCAGTGAATTTTCTCAGTACCGTCGGAGTGTGTTTGTCCGGCTACAGGAGCTGTCCACATATGGGTGCGTTTTTGTACCCTCAGCAGGGTATATTAAGTTTGTCACGAAGTTTGTAACACCCAGAAGGAAGCGTCGGAGACCCTATAAAGTATATATAGAGCTGAGTCGATTTAGCCATGTCCGTCTGTCTGTCTGTATATATCCGAACTAGTCCCTCAGTTTTCAAGATATCGTTTTGAAATTTTGCAGAGGTCATTTTCTCTTCAAGAAGCTGCTCATTAAAGCTTATATAAAAAACTTTCACATTTGACAAGATATTTCCACAAAAGTTGGCACAGGTTATTTCCTTAGGCAACAATGAAATCTCCAAAGAAATTGTTCAGATCGGTTTACTATTTGATATGAGTTTACTATAGCATATAGCTGCCATACAAACTGAACATTGGGAATCAACTTTCACAYTTGACAATGTATTTTTACAAAAATTGTCACAGGTTATTTTCTAAAGCAACAATGTATTTATTTATTTAAAAGAGAACTAATTATAAATAATTAATCCACTTGTAAGAATCAGCACTGGCTGCCAGGGCCTTCGGAGCAATAATGTAATATTCGAAGAAACTGTTCAGATCGGTTTATTATAGCATATAGGTGCCATACAAATCAAGTTCTCCAAAAAATTGTTCAGAACGAATTACTATAGCATATAGTTTTCATACAAACGGAATACAAAGTTACTAACAGAAATGCACCTGTGAAGGGTATTTAGCTTCGGTGCAAGCGAAATTAACGTTTTTTCTTGTTAAAATGTATTTGTGGTGTCAGAAGCTGTAACACACAATTACATTTCTATTGAACTAATAAATGTCCTACCAATATTTTCCAGGAGTGAGTGAATTCCAATTATCCCATTAGTTTCCGTAGTCCACCGCAAACCATACTTATTAAACTACGTCAAAATACCAAAAATTAAATATTATTAAAAAATCAAAAACTATAAATGTGGGAGTGGAACCTGTGGGTTAAAAGTCCACACGTAACGGACGTGCCTTTTAAATGCACCTCTRACCAAAAACTACACTTAATTCGAACAACACTCGAACAATATTCGAACTGTGTAGTCGAGCACAGTTGAGTGACACAGTAGTTCTGAAGAAGTCAGGAAGGGCAGACCAGCGGCGTCGGCCCGATAAGTTAATCAAATTAAATTTAAATACGTTTTTATATTAAAATAAGTTGATATATGTGAACAAACTGAATTCAAATTTATTAAAATAAGTTATTCTAAGTGAACGTTTGAAATGAATAAATATAGTAAATAAAATCTACATAAATTGTACACAATTTTATTTATTAACATTATTTTATTTAATAAATTATAYAAAACACTAAATTAAACACTTTGAAAATGCATACATATATAAATGCCAAAAGGCAAAATCATTAATTAGTTTACATAATCACTTATTTTGCCTAAATATGATCGTACAGTTCAATGAAATTTCATTTCACACTAATTTCGTCAAGTAATTATAGCGCTGCTCGTCTGGCATTCCCGCCTTTTCTGAAATCAGCTGATCGAAATTCCCTGATCTCCTTCGCTGTCAAATAATCAGGGAACGCGTTTGAGAGAAAAATGAGAGCCAATGCCAGAGTCTCGTATCATATTATCCATGATATTGCGTTCAACAGTTWTAGCCATGTTAACATGGAGTTCACTACGCCGAAATTYGTGCTATTTTAAAGTTTTCCTTCGTTAAAGGCAAATCCACTAGAGAAGCGTTCCGTGAAGTTAATGGTATTTTGGGGGATGGTRCTCTATCACTTSGAACTGCGMTCGAATGGTTTCGACGATTCAGAGCGAGTGAAAACGACACCATAGGTAAGCCAGCCGGCGGAAGACCTGTGACGACGAATACCAATCAAATCATGGAAAACATTGAGTTAGACCGGCATGTGGCATCTCGCCCAAAAGATGTGAGTTAGTCACCAAACCATTTTAAACCACCTGCAGAAGGCTAGGTACACAAATAAGCTTGATGTTTGGTGCTGCATGATTTGGCGCAAAAAAACCTTCTAGACCTATTYCTGTCCATGGCGAAAGCCCTTGTTGGTGTAAAATTGAACTCCAAAAGAGGCTTGTGAAAAGCGGCTGTCCTAGTTCTTCGCAAATAAGGAGGGGGGCTTCTACGAGGGGGTATTATGAAGTTGCCGTCTAAATGGAAACAGATTATCGAACGAAACGGCGCCAATTTGAACTAAATCMGATCACAGTAACACTTTTTATAAAGCATTGAATAAAGAGCAAAAAAGTGTATTTGACAACCTAATAGTAATAGTAATTAAAAGTTCGATTTAGTTTATACTTACTACTTTGATCAAATTAAAAGGTGAACGAATTTTCGATATTAGTTGAAATGTGGCGAAAGGATCACGAATAACCAATGCAGTTTTTTTGTTCAATAAATTCAGACATACTAAAAATCGAAAAATTCGCTTTTAGAGCCTCACAAAACGACGCGTATCTTAAATACTAATGAATATTTTGACGTGAAATTCAGCATAGATAGAGAAATTTATAACAATACCACCAACTTACAGAAAAATTTACCGATTCGAAAAACACTTGGATTATAAATTAAAAATTCACCTTTCAATTCATCACAGTAGTATATCACATATCTTATAATATCAGAATTTCTATCAATAATTTAGCTTATTCATTTATATAGTATTTCACTTTTTTTTTTTTTTAATAAATGAACGAATTTCACAAGCAGCTGTCTAAATGCACAAGTCTGTCGTCTGTCACCATTAAATTTCAATGCGCATTAGCGTTGCTTAGTGCGCATTAATTTTGCTTGTCTGTCAGGGCTATTAGGCTATATTGCGAAACTAAATCTGAAAATATAACCGACCAAYGGGTTGTATCCGACGAAATAAGTTTTGCTAGTTCTTTCTACGTTTTTTGATATTGATATATCTTACTTTCAAATAAAAAGCCTAGTAAGGTGAGTTAGTAAGAAAAAAGATATATTGTAAAGATGATTGATTTTGATCGGCTAGCTGGATCCGTGGCCCAATAGCCAATAATCTATGCCAAATTACGAAGATATCATGAGAAATAAAACATTTTTTATACTAGTTTGCCAGCTGCTAATGTATATCCTAAAGAAGTCCGCCAAGTGAAAAATTTCAGATTAATATATAAATAAGCATATCACAATTTACCCTGTGATAGTAATTATATCATGAATATTGAGAATGTTGAGAGTTGTATTGATTTTAATACAAAAACCTCAGATATGAACCGAATTGAATGTACGATCATATCAGATATGACTGCATTCCATTGATAAGGTTGTCAAATAACGAATATTGAAAWATTTTGCAGCGTTGTTAGTATGAAGTTTTTCCAATAGTTGAAAGTATTTACCCTTGAAAACTACGAGAATATAAAAATAATAACTCCTTCCTACGTCGGGATTAAAAAAAAAATCTCAAAGATTTAACAATGCTTTGTTTAGTTTAAAGTTAAAATTTTGGCATTTATTTAGCAAAAATTGGGACAGAAATTGCGACGGGTTTATTCGTCCAYTTGTTCTTTAACGATCTCCAGTAGCAAAAATACAATACTCCGTGACGTCATGATCAATAGGAGGGAAAAACATATTTAAAATCGCTTTGAAAGTCTGACRGTTTTTTCGCATTTGATGTTTTTCCTCAGAAACTAGTATCTGTCATTCTCGGTTCGAATCTAATTTCTGTATCGTAAGCTAAACATATTCCGTTCTTTTCTTAAGGGAAGATTTGATTCTCCACTTAAAAACATAATATTTATTTTTCATAAAACGTGAAAGAATTTCATTAGGTTCAGTAAAGTTTTCTTTAATATCACGCATATTTATAATTAAACTGATTAAACGAAAAAAATCATGCTTTAAAGGCATACTTACACCCACGTTTTGTCGCTTGACGAATTCGTTTTTAACGATTTCGCGGTTTGCAGTTTTCTTTTGATGTTAGTTGCTTGCGAGTTAACACATCACTTGGTAACCTCTAAAATGAACGACGACATATTCCGCTTTCCAAAATCCCTTGAGGGGATGCAAACTAAGCTGACGGATGTGCGTCCCAACACAAACAACATCACAAGCTGTACCATTTCACTTCAGCTTTCGCACACACACATACAGCTTGGTTTTTTGTGTAATATTTTATTGAAACAATGAAACAGAACACCAAAAACTTCAACTTACAAATAATTGTAAACTTTTTCTTTCCGTTATAACGAAACCATTTGCATTATTAATTGTTTGCTTTTCAGTGAGTTTTTAACTAAGTCTATGTCTTCTTATTGTTTTTCTTAGTTCTTGGAAACMGTGCGACGGCAAATACTACTGAAGAAAGTCCAATCAATTGCTAAATGTGCTTCCGACACCGGCTTCACCCTTTGCTGGCATAACCAAAGGCTACAACTCGCAAACACACACAAACTTGCAAACATAAGGATACCGTATAACGGTAAACCAGCCAGAAACTACTCTCATACTATCATATTTGTTAATAAAATGGCTRTAAAAGGCAAGCTATCAAGCGCTAACGGCAGTTGGACGTCCTCCAGAGTCGGCACCACGTCCTACATATCGCGCATGGCTTGTTTCGCCTTTTGCCTGCTCTCCGCCCTGCCGTTGCCGTTCTTCACAACAGCTAATCGTAAGTTCAATCACTCAATAAGCGATTTATTATATTTGAAATATGTTTGTATCTTTATTTATTTACAACATGTTTGCCYGTGTGTAGCAGAAATTTGATTTATTCGATTTTACAACCGCTTTTTGGACTGTTTGTGTATGCAAATTGTGGCAGCCACAAAGTCCTTGTGCTCTTTCATACAAATATAGTAAGTACGAGAGCSATCCGATAAGGTAGTAGTCTTACTGCCCGTCGGCTTCCGTCAATAYCGCAAGAGACATACCTCATATACGACTACAGTCAAAAGTATCAATGCGGTCGCATGCCGGTGTCTGATGAGCTACAAACAGAAATCACGAGAACACTAMAGACAACTTAACAATAGCTCACGATATCGTATTGTCAAGCCGGTCTATTGGCCTTGATGACAAACCCCCACATTTTCAGTCTTCTGTGCAACACAGTGATTGAAACGGAGTGGAAAAGCGTTATCGGCGAAATGTGAGTAGGGGAACCCCACAAGGTGGGGTCCGGTGTGGTCCGCTTCTATGGATCCTGGTCGTTAATGGCCTGCTTAAAAAGCTTAAAGACCGTGGCTGCCTGGTGATTGCCTAGGCAGACGATGTAGCGCTAATGGTCAAAGGAAAGTTCATAAGTACCGTTTAAGAATTGATGCATGGGTATCTTAGCGTCGTAAAAAATCGTAAACGGTCTCGACATTAACCGAAATAAAACCGATATTAATACGGTGAAATATCTARGRCTCATCTTGYATAAGAAGCTTTCATAGAAKCCGAAAATAGAAGAGAAAGCAGAGACGGCATCGATTGCCTTGCACTGCTGTAGAGGAGTCATTGGCAAAAGGTGTCTAGGTTCCTAAAAGAACACATGTCTGAACTCTCGAAAATCTTCACTCACCTTGATTTCATACCGGATCACTTGAAGGGCATTGAACTTTTTCACGGATGGGTCAAAGCCTGTCTCTTATACACATCTAGATGTGTATAAGAGACAGCTCAGATATCATCACAAGCTTTGACTGCATACCGGATCATCTGGATCATAGAGTCGCCATATCAAACTCCGACGACTCCGACGGCTCCTTCTCTGTTGAAGGGCATTGAACTTTTTCACGGATGGGTCAAAGCTTGAGGGGAAGGTTGGTGGAGGGATTTACTGTCAGGAGCCCTCTAYCAACTCTAGTTTCAGACTTCCTGACCATTGCAGTAAGATAGCAGTAGATTTACTGTTCCAGAGTGCAGTCTCCATCAGAGACGTGACCATCCTCTCAGTTAGCAGAGCGGCGTTACTTGCTTTGAACTCTTTAACAATGCATTAAGTTCTKGTGAATCTAATGAATGCCTGACCTCGACATATAATATACAGCAACGAGGGTCTTTGTGATCAAACTGGTATGAGCGATAGGTCACACCGGAATCACAGGAAGCTATAAAGCTGATGAGCGAGCACCCTAGATYCGCTATCGGTAGAATGGGAGCGGATCGGTGCTCTCGTATACTCTTGTGTTCTACTACCAGATAGCTGTGCTTCGTGTATCTTGACCAGCGCTGGTCTACCATCGGTACGTGCGAACGCAAATCTTCAGCCATCCCACTGAGCTAACGGGAATAGATATTAACCGTTTTGCTAATTTATAATTTCGAACACAGGAGTTTTTATTTTCTATGTTCTCACAAAGGACTACCGAGAAGAGTACACRTGCGATCTATAATCTTACGACCTTGTGGTTCAAATCCTTCTGTTGATGCGATTAGATGGTACATTTGTGTCATATAGAAAAGATGCGCTTCCTTGGAACAACAGTTTGAGGTAGTAGTCTGGCAACTTGGGTTCAAAAATTCGAAAAAAACATTTTTGCTTAATTTGAAAGTACAATGCYTTGAGAATATACTKTGAAAATTTCAGACAGAAATTCVAAATATTTCGGGAGTTATAACGAGTTTCYTAGAGCGATTCGGWGTCMWACTTTTAAGGTCGGTTTTTTGAGGTTCCAACTTTGAGTGACAATATTAACACTAATAAAGTATTACATTTTTTCAAATAAAATCTTTTAATATTTCTTTCAATTTGTAAATAAAAACACTCTAAATATTCAAGATAGTTCATTTTTTTYCCMWWAAAAAAAACACCCTCCACAGAASTCRTGAAAATAGGCATAAGTTACCAGACTACTACCTTAATGCTTTTTCAAGAGGAAGAAAAATGGCCATCGCAGTTTTCTGATATTCACAAGGCGTAATCTACATCAGGGGTGCTCACGCCATAGCTCGAAGCCGAATTGAAGAAAAAAGTTTCATATRGCGAAAGAACCAGCTCACACCTTCATCGTCGACAGCATGGAAAAACSCCTCGCCGGGTAGAAATTTTAGTCGAGCACTAACAAATGAAATATTCATACAAGTAAAAAATTAGCATCCATGAGCCAACCGCAGTGAAGAGCATACCTAAATCAAACGTATCTAGTTTATTATGCYGACAATAAATCGCCATTTATTAAAAAATTCCGTGTTCCATTGACAATSTATGTATTTATTAGATCGCCCTCGTAGTTGGAATTTGTAAGTGTTTGCAGACATACGTACATATAAGTATATCCTTGCAAACCGTTCTACAAGCATAATTACATAATCCTTTCTTTTCGACTTGCCTCTATCTCTCTGTGTGGGTGTATATGTGGAGAACRGATTGTAATTTTTCAAATTTAACTCAACGTCTTCTAACAATTTCCACTGACCACATTGCTATTGGGCAACGGAGCGCGGAAAATTGYGTTTAGCTCGCACTTCGGCACAATTAAAATTGCTGCTTGGAGCATTCAATATAAAACGTATGTATGTATGTAGGTGTGTCTTATGCATATTGTATGCATACATATATTTATAGGTGTGCGTGTGTGTGTAGGTGTAGGCGTGTGCTCGCCCATAAACACGGTTACGCTTATGGCGCTGTCAACGAACTGTGCCAGGTTCTTCATGATGAAGCAATTAACTAAGTTAAATAAATGAGACTTCTCTCTTCCCTCTACTAAAGTAAACAAGTTAATTGCTTTTGTTGCTACGTTTTGTTACGTTGTAACCGTTTTTTTTTTTACCGCTTCCTTCACTGCMTTCTCTTATCAACATGCCGTGCATATGGATGTATATGTGCGCGTATATTCTGATTTTACTCCTATAACTGTGGCCATTAACGATGTTACGTTCGCTTTCTCTTGTATTCTTAAAGTATTTGTATTTGCGCTTGTTTGTTTGCACATCCATCGCTCTATGAATATACGAGTATATGTATGTATATATGTATGGTCACGTAAGCGTAGCAGATCGTTTGTGCCCAGGGGTGGCATGCACAGTGGTCGCAGACTCRCCATTTCCACTGAAAATTAATTGTGGGTGTGTTTGTAATAGGTATCACATGCATAGTGTGTGAACAAATATGTTTGCGTATATGTTTGTGTGATCACCTCAGTCCAGATGCCACGAGTATTTGCTGCTGATATGCTCTTAATATAAATTGATTAAATGAATAGTCAMATGGTGGCACATTTGTTGTCATTTCAGCTGCTTAATTATTATAAAACAAACTTGTGTAAGGTTCAAGAACTTACTTACATATATGTGGATATGCWTATGCAAAGAAATACAAGTTCCAAGCCAATTACAAGCGACTTATTTATTCATGTGACAAAGTTATTCCCAAAATGCGTTCAGTACTCTGACACTCGTAAATCCAAGTCCAAGACCAAATAAATCTAAACTGATTCTTCATGGACGTAATGTGCGTGTTTCGAAAAATTCGCCAAGCTTTTAAAATTTCAGTTTTGCGATGTGTTTTTTTTTTGGTCTTCATGCCACATATTCTCGGCTGGTGTAAGTTCCAACCACTCCCATCACAGTGATGCTAAGGTATTCAAACAGATTGCGAGTTATATTTGATCAAGGCGATTAGTGCGGAATATTCCACGAAACTATTGAAAAGTAATAAAATGCAATATTCTCACAAATAAAAAAGTTTCCATAGAAAAACTTAGTTTTGTTAGATCCATTTGTATACCATACATTGTATACCATACATCCTATTATATCCTATTCCGATTCAAAAAAAAAAAAATTTCGGAGATTCTAGTTATACTTTAAACAATAATTCAAGCGAAGCTTCGTGAAAATACTTGTATACTGTCAAATAAAAAAGTTTGCCATACAAGAAGTTGATTTTCATCGTTCAGCYCATAAGGCAACTATTAGCTATAGTGTTTCAATATTGCCAGTTCCGGCAAATAGCCAGCTTCTTAGGTAAAAAAGAAAGTGTGAATATTTCGACAGACAGACAGACATGCATGGCTAAATTGACTCAGCTCGTCACGCTGATTATATATTTATAGACTCMMCTTCTGGGTATTACAAATTTCGTGGCAAACTTAATATCCCCCATTCRGGGTTTAAGGGTYTAAGACGTTATACGAGTARTTTAAGTTGTRTGCACTATAATAAAGAAAATTGTCATTTAAAACAGGAATGCAAATATTTTCGAATTTTTCATCGATGCAGGGTCTGATATAAGTCTTGGCAGATTCTAAAATGTTGTTGTGACAATATGGTCTTTGCTTCAGAATACGAAAATAGTCGTCCAAAATTTACTTATGAATTAAACATCATCTTTTAATCCCTATAGTCATCCGGTTCTTCCTTAATTCTTTCAAAATCCATTCCTAGTTTCATAAAATTTGTAGGGACTACAATTGGTAAGGTTTTCATAGACATCAAAATTCTGACTTTCAACAATTCATAAAGTACGTTTGTTGTCGATGGCATATGTCAATAAAATTTCGCTCCCCTTTTCCAAAACTGAACACTATGTTAATATTTCTTTCAAGATAGATTTTCCAAGCACAAAGTAAGACATTAGCTTCGTACAGCTTAAGAACAGTTTTTGATCTCTTACTCGGAATATTTCTTATTTTGAAGAAACTGATAGTCATATGGTAGTTGATTTCCAGAAAAAAACCTTTCAAACATGACAAATTTAAAATCTCAATGCGGAGATTTGAAAATTTTGAATGCAACGAGCCTACAATATCTTCACCTGCATTTCTTATAGCATCGAATTGCTACAAAAATGAGTASTTAACTAGAAGTGCTCGAAAATTACTATTTTTTAGAACGAAAATCAAAATTGGACTATGAAAACAATTGCTAGGAAAGCAAATGTTTCTAGGAATACCGTTTCACGTGTTGTTAAAACTTTTATCAAAGACCTGACTTTCAATGGGAAGCAAGGAAGTGGTAAAACGAAAGGTTTTAATAACTCTGGCATAGCTAATTGCAGAAATATTCCTCCTATAAATCAAATCAATATACTTAATAACCAAAGCGTCATTATCGTTGATATACATATATAGATAGATGATAAATCTTGATTTTATTCACACAACGTATGTGTCGCTCTTCACAGTCGCTTTTTTCAATTATTTTCTATTTTTCTATTCTGATTAGTGCTCTCCCACTTCGTTAGGCTAGGCTTACACAAGGATCCCTTTGTCATTCATTATCGACAAATTCTSTTTTGAAATTGAAACCATGAAAATAATTACAAAATGAAAAGATATGCCRAATTGCTTCACAGCAAATTGTTACGAAGACAAAGCGTGCCGCCCGAACACGTTTTGCGCGACAAAAGAGTCCGTATGTGAGCGCAGTCTTACATTTGGTTACACTTTGCGTTCATATTGCTATCATTTTCTCATTTTTATAATAATTTGAAAATTTTATTACCGATTCAGAGGGCAAATTGAAGCGCGAAGAAGAAAGGGAGAAAGTGAAGTTTTTTTAAATATGTGACCTAGTCTACGGAAAGGGGGCTTAGGTGTAAAAAAATCAATTTTCACTTTTTAGTTGATTCGGATGGAAGATGAGATGCTTTTTTTTTAACAGCTGTTTCCCAGAAAGCTAGTTTTCGCACGTTAGCTCCCTTTTTCCAATTTTATTTCTATACTTATTTGTAACTGAAAATATGCCCAGTTTGCRGAGAAACTTCGATTAAAATTTTAGTATTGAGTAGGAATGCGAATTCGGCCTCCATTTCACGACCCTCGTGATTCTCGAACGCTAATCACTTCGGCTGTAATGTCGGACCACTGTGCCGCTCTGTGAATTTATAACGCGTCTTTCGCGTTTCATCACGTTTGCTATGGTCAATTTCGTTTTTAATTGCTTTGGCTTTAACGAATGACGGCGTTTATTTTTGTTTTGCTACTGCACTGCCGTTATTAACATTTATGTTCGACATTTGTTATGTAACGTGCATTATGCAATAGAATGGATGACAGTTAGTGTGYAGATTTGTGCGCCACTGAAAGTGATTTGTCAAAGTCGAAATCTGATATACACGCCCAAAAAATTATATAACAAAATGATATATACATATGTATGTATTTACATTGTTATGTAAACATATTACTCACACTTGCGCTTWCAAATGCTCATGCGTATATGTACATCGTTTCGAGGCTGTGTGAACCGAATCAAGCACTTGCAAAAGTAAATATGTGCGTGTACATSCACTTTAACGACGTAATCCTTACTCAAATATTTATATGTGATTAAAGCGATGAACCTTTACATTCTACACTACTCCATACTCGCATACTCGTGCAAAATTAAATTCGCGAAATTCGTGAAAATTGTCAATGTTATTAATTATTTTTTATTTACTTACTCGTTTGTGCTTTACTCACACGTGCTTTTGATTGCATTAAATATTTTAAAATCGATTGGTAAACGAGAAATAATATTATTCATATTTGCATATGTGCCTGACTATGTACACTGAGAGAAAAATTTCGGTAAAATTATAAGTCTTCCTGAATTTTATTTTAAAATTCCTCAAAACTTGTAAGCAGATTGCTTTATCAGGTGGCTACATTACTTTGCCATTATTTCCCAAACATTAAAGTGCTGCACGTGTTGACTTAGAAATAGGCGTGATTTTTGAAGGAGTTAATTGTGAAAGTTTGCTTTCCTGTTATCACAATCGTAGCTTTTGCACAGATCGTATTCACAATGCTGGAAGTATTAATGCAACTTCTAATGAAACTATTTCTATATAAATAAGAAGCCATATCAAGGACAATTATCAAAAAATGAGGTGTGTTCAAAACATAACGCGAATTTGAAAATTAAAATTTCGCCCGTTTTGTGAGTCCAATTTTTTTATTATCATATACACGAATTGGTAGCGAATACAAAACTAAAGCGTCACTTCTGAATGCCGAATTGAAGTAGCAGCTCTCAAAATGGCAGAAGTGCACCAAATATATATACATATGTATGTCCGTACAACATAGAACATAAATTTCATTTGTTTTGGCTGGAAGGAAATCTCTCAATAAACCATAGCAAGGGTCAGCATTGATTTCAAAGTTAGGGTTAGGTAGACTAGGTCAGATGACTCTTCAATGATGTATGTATAAATTAGAAAAACTCTTGGAAGATAATACAAATTTACACAGGCGTTTAATTTCCAATTCCGCCAGTTCGGTGCGATCTCGGAAAGTATGCGCTCCCAAGTGTCTGAATCTTAAACTCCCAAACGCAGGATAGTCAAGAAGGAAGTGTTGAGTTGTTTGCATATCATCTTCTTCAGCTTATACAGCTTCTGCGGATGGCGTCTGGTAGGATTCCCAGTCTTACTGCGTGGTCGTCAATAAGGCAATGGTCTGTTAAAAGCCCCACAACTAAGGAGAGGCCAGCTYTACTGACGTCCAAGAGATCACTGGATGTACATATACTTGCCATTGATCTTGGGACAAAATACTTTTGTGACTGCGCATGTATCGATGTTGGCCCAGTTATCTAGTAGTAGAATACAAGAGAATACGAAAGCACTGACCCGTTCTCATGCTATCGATAGCGGTTCTGGGGTGTATTTACCTGCTAGCTCATTAGCTTTACGATTTCCTACGATTTCGCTGTGTACTTGCATCCATACCAGTCTTATCATAAAAACACTCGATGCTGTTGATAGCGTGGTTAAACACTTCTTGACTAGCCCTGAATGCACTGTTAATGAGTTCAAAGCTAATATCGCCGCTCGGCTATCTGAGTGGATGGTCACTCTTCTGAAGGAGGTTGCACTCCTGGAAAGCAAATCTACTGCTACCTTAATGATAGCAAATTGTAAAGTAATGATCCAAAATAAAATTTTGAAGGAGAGCTTGGAGGGAGCATTTTCTCTTATCAATGTTATCCACTGTCTTCATGCGACTTGACAGTGGCTGTCTGCACAGCAAGATTCTTTTGAATCTTAAGCCGCAAGGGGTACATTGAAGAACATTCTTTTTTTCGAGATAATTTGGAAAAATACTTKATTATAATCATTTTGACACTCTCATCTGTACTGCATAACTTTCACTTAAATCGCATACCTTCAGACATCTATGTGATTCTAAATGGACTCTATATACAAACTGCTCTTGTTCATTTGATTTTATCCAGAATATGATGTTGGTCATCTAAAATTTAGTTTAATATGAAATAACTCCGGTTTCTGTTTCGTTTATAGATATTATGGCATTACTTAGTCTTACTCGATAACATATTTTCTTGCAATTTTATAAATACGTATATAACTCTCAATTTTATTAAGATAACTCACATATTATCTAAATTCTCAATATAAAGTTCACAAAAGGAACTGCAGCTTGTACAAATTTTTACCCAAATGAACAATTTTTAAGCATAAGATACTATTTGTGCAAAGTTTCATCTTGAAAAAATTTGGTTGGAATTGGTCGAGCCGCTCATATCGTGGGGTTGCATACGGGCAATACGGGCGGTGTCATGCTTTTTAACAAATTTTCATCCACATAGGTCCCTCCCTCCCCGTCGTTGTACTAAATGAAGGCGTTTTGTGGGCGTGGCACACCCGCTCCTTCGGTGACAAGAAACATTAGCACCAAGTCTCACTAAGATATTTCAATTTTTACTCAACTTAACGCTTGCACGGACGACGGCCTCTCGGAATTCTACTTGTTTCGTCGTTCTCATCATTTATGTACAGGATCCGACACTCGAAGTGTAACCAACTTCAGACCAATTTGTAAACTTTCAAAACGATAGGGTTTATTTGACCGACCGTTCATATGAGAATCTAAACATCCACAAATAATGGTTTGAGCCGCTGTCACCGCAGATGGGCGCTCTCCAATTATTTTCATTGAGCCTAACGTCGAAGTAAATGCGACATATTATCGGGAAAGTGTTCTGTAGGCTGCTTTGAAGCCGTGGGCAAACAAACATTTCGGTCGCAAACCATGGACGTTTCAACAAGACTCAGCACCCTCTCACAAAGCGCGAGTAAACCAAGAATGACTGAAAAACAACGTTCCGAACTTCATTACGACACAATGGCTCTCGAATTCACCTGATGCGAATTCTGTGGATTATTCTCTCTTTGCCATTTTGGAGAACAAGGACCGAAGTAAAAAAAACACATTTCTCGAGTTGCTGAAGAAAGCCGTTGTCCGAAGTGGGCCAAAGTACCGGCAAGTCACATTCGGGTAGCTTGCGATTCGTTTTTTAACCGTCTCAAGGCCATAGTTAAGGCAAAAGGTGGTCATATCGAGCAAAAGTAAATTGATCCTGAATTTATAATTATTTTCACACATTTTGTACATTAAAATAAATAAAAATAATTTTCCAAACCGAACTTATGRTGTTTTTAATTGGTTACACTTTTTTTCAGTRCCGGACTGCTATATAAATCCATATATATCTCCATTATATTTAAGTGATGCAAGCAAAATTTAGGTGAACAAAACTATTACGCTCTGTGGCAAAATGTTGCAAGAGTATAAAAAAGGACTGCAAATACAAATGTTCAGAACTTTTTTCTCAGAGAGTATGTATTTATGTAGATTACATATGAATATATTAAGTTCTCACACACTCATGTAAAAATATATAGGGATAGCTACGCCATATTATACAATGTCGAATATTTTTTCGAACAACATATGTATACATATTTGTATAATATACATGTAGAAGTGGAGGAGACAGCACCCAGACCATGCAGTCCATTGTATTTATAAAAATTAGTCATAGCGTGGGGAAAAAATTTCAAGCAAAATATTTTGAGGCATGAAATAGCAAAATATTAATATATGGATTATTTCGAGCAGTTAAATAAAATTCCATAAATCCMGTTAAGTTAAATTTTGTGAAAAATTGTATGATATCAGTGAATGTATATACATACGTATGTACATGCACATACTTTTTGTTACATACATATGTATACATAATATAAAACACTCATGCTGGTAAAATGATTCAAATTTCATATGTAGATGCGTAGACAAGCTTCAAATGCCATTTAAGTGGCGTGTAATGCAATTCATTTAATCTAACTCCACTGATTTGACTTTCAGTTGCTCTTTTGGCTATTAACTAAACATACTTTTATACACAAGTTCTCGCATTTGCTTAAAGTGGTTTTTCGGTTAGGTCAGAACTTGGCTATCTTTGTTCATCAAACTAAATTTAACATATTCCTCTGGCCACTTTCTAATTGTCAATGGACACAAAACACAGTTTTTTTGGATGTAAAGGGTTGTCCATTTTTAGCTAGTTAGCATTTGTYATTCTTGCTGTGAACGGATGTGTATTTACTATTCATAAAAAGTAAAGAAGCTTTGAGAGGCCTATCCATCAAACATATATCTAATCTTATATATTTGTAAAGCGAATATATTTTTAATAAGTTTTTTTTTAATAACAGATTCACATACGTAACGTATAGTCTCAACTTTTTGTTATTTAAACGTACTCAACTTAAAAGTAATAAGTTACAGTTTTACACATTTATATAGTCAATACTGATTTGGGACATAATATATTTTTATACTCTTGCAACATAAAGTTCGATATTTTTGTTCACCTAGCGATTGTTTATAACATCCAAAACTTAGATGTAGAGACATATGTAATGGGTCACTAGAGGTTCCCTACTTTTCTAAAGAAAAAAGCAAGAAACTTCAAATTTAATGGGGAATGATTATTATCATTCAAACGAACATTCTTTGGCATTTATTTTTGGAAGATTATCTCTTTCAAACGTTGGCCGCGGCTACGTCTCAAATGGTCCATCCAATTTTCGATGTTTTGTTCGAGAATTTCGACTGGTAACTGGCGAACGACACCCACAATGCCTTGCTCCAAGGAAAAACTCTAAAGATGTGATATTAAACGTTCGTGGTGACCAACCGACCGGCCMAAAACGTGAAATTATCTGCTCACCGAAGTGTTCTCCCAAAAAATCCTTTGATGTGCGCCGTCTTGTTAAGACCAAATGTCACCGAGACTACGAGCATCCATTTCTGGCATCAAATAATCGGTTATCACGAAAAGAAAACGGCCGCCATAGACGGCTACGTTCACATCGGCATCTTTTTTGAAGAAATATGGACCGATGATGCCACCAGCCCACATACCATACTAAGCCGTTTTTTTCCTGGAATCTCTTCAGGTGGCTTTTTGTGTCAAATGTGGAAATTTTGGTTGTTTACGTAACTGGTCTACGTGGTCGAGGTGGTCTATTCAGTCGAATACAAGTATTATCTAATAATGAATGCTGGGCCTCTAGACTGCTGATGGTACTTTTTCCATAATGAAATACCAAATAATATTGAACAGGAAATGATATAACATAACGGCATGACAAGACTCACTGCCATAATATGCAATTGAAAAACACCTAAACTTGCATCACCCGTTATATAACTGTTCAGGATKACGTCCATCAGTCCATGCAAGTGACAACTTGAGTAAAACTTGAGATATCTTAATGAAACGTATGGTATCGTGCCATTGCCAGAAAATGCCACTAAAAGAAAACGTATGAAGTCCCATAACTAAGCCACAAATTAAGATACAGGTAGAAAGCTATACATTTGTATAGAATATTGAAATATGAAGGAGGTTGAAAACTTTTTAAAAAAAATTGGCATCCCTTCGCCTTCTAATAGGTTAAATGTACATTCTTATAAACCACTAAATCTATTTCAAAACCACTAAAGTTATTTCAACTAAAATTGGACTACTGGTGTGATAACGTCTGAGGTGAAATCTCGTGAACAACTTGACTAATATCAATTAAATTTGGTGTATAACGGCTACTTTCCTTTCTTTTGAAATAAATTTTCCTTATTTCACATTATAGTTTACAAATCGAAAGACATTGACATTATCGAAATAAAATTTTCCACAAAAAGTGCATTTAAATAATACTATTTAAMGATATAGTCAAGTTCCAGATACGAATTAAGTATATGGATCGCCATGCTYATTGCGGAATTTTTATCGAAAATATCGATCAATCTGTGAGATATCTAAATGAAGGTCAGAGKGCATCCTTATCTAGAAATAAGATGTATAACATCTGTTCAATACTTCCACKAGCCCTCATACACCTAATAGAAAGATTTTCGAGCTTTCGGTTGACTTTATAACATAGTAAATAAATTAAGAAAGAATCTCTCTTTCTCTTTCTAACGACCTTGTAATTGGATCGTAATCCATTCGCTTTTGTCAAATAGTGAATGTTAAACACTGATGCAAAATCTTTTRTTATAAAAATTAGAAAACACTTGAAAATATTTCTCCAACTTCGTTTTTTACGAATATACATATAAAACGGTAACTCCCAAACTTTTCCCTTTTTTGCTTGTCTCATTAAATATTCGCCAGATTTTGACGTCACGTTATTTGTTTCAATGGCATTTAGTTTTCGTATTAGACTTTTGCTTTTCTCTTCTCATTGAATATGCTCCAAAAGGTTGTCCAACGCCACTTTTTGAATTGTAAGATGAACTAGCAATTGTAAGAATTTTATTGACAAAATATCTTTAATTTTAGGAGTATATTCAGACAAGGTATTACACAGACACCGAGTTCAGCAAAGTTGTTATCAGTGGCGATTTCATTTAATTGAAACTTTATCTGGTATATACTCGTATATATTTTTTTTTGTATTTTCCACGTAAAATATTAGTTTCTTTTAAATACTGTTCTAAGTTAGAGCTTCTATGCTTAAACACGAACACTAAAGTTGRGCAAACTGGTAAAAAGACTATGCTAGTTGAATAAGTAATTATAATATTTTACTTTCTACGAGGGTGCATTARACACCAGCAGATATTAAGATGTTCAGATCATTCAAAGCATAGGAAGTAAACATTCTCTACAAGGATTGGAAGCCAAAAATGATTTCATAGGATATATTTTCGATATGGTCTTTACTTCCGAAAATAA
The DNA here is from genome assembly GCF_001853355.1 of Bactrocera latifrons. Taxonomy (NCBI): domain Eukaryota; kingdom Metazoa; phylum Arthropoda; class Insecta; order Diptera; family Tephritidae; genus Bactrocera; species Bactrocera latifrons. Next base: position 247,830 of record NW_017536630.1, read on the forward strand.
AAAGTAAGGAATGAATAAATTTCAGCGCTGCCGGCATAAGATATCTGAAATCAACCGAAAGTAGGGAGAACCTCATGTTGGGTATATGAGTTGTTAATCTTTGATTGAATTGAAAGTGACGCTATGGGGAAAGTGTGTTTGYCAAGTTTACAGCATGATAGTTTTTGATAAATAATTTAGTACATATTGATAAAACATATTTTTCTTTCTACGTCAATTTGGAAATTGTTTAGCTATTTGGTTACAGAGTTGCAGCACTATATTGTTTTGTGCATTTGACAATAAACTGAGAAGAACAAGCGTATCAAGTTCCTTCAAGAAAAGGTTCTTAGATTCATTACTTGTATGTATTTGGTTTCAATTAGTTTACAGCGAACTCTTTAGCATATAAAACTATAGTCGCGAACTTGCGCAACAAATGGTTTGAAAATAATGTAACCTTCATATTAGAAATATTAATGTAAATATGGCAGCATTACTTGGAGATTACAGGTAGTATGCGCATTTCAATTATCTTGAAATTATGACTATATACACTCTCTTTAGAGATACAATTTTTGGATATATTTATAAAATCTGAAAGAAAAATCCGATCTGTCCCGACTCAGACGTCAATGTAAATTTCGGAATCAAGCAAGACACATATCCWACGATAATTTCACCACGATTAGAATACAAAATCTAACAGTTGTGCGTAGCACCAAAAGCTAAGCGAGATAGATATAGGGTTATAACTATATAAATTATCAGGATGGCAAGAAAGTTCAAATCCGGCTGAGTGTCAATCTGCATTTGCTCAGAGCAAAACATGTACGAATTCCTACCAAGAGCGTGAAAATSGATGAAATCGGAAAATAACCCTGCTCACTCTTTATATAACTACTAAAAGCRCGATAAATCAAAAACTAAATAAGCTAGAGACGTTAAAATTTACCTYCTAGCTCGTATGAGAAGGCTTTATGGGAGCCGTGTGAAAATACATATCTCGGGAGCCACCTGAATAATTTCGACTACATTTAGTACGTGACATTTTTCTCATATTCCTATGTTAAAAGTGTGAAAATGGACGAAATCGGACTATGGCCACACCTACTCTCATATAGCACAATTTTAAATTCCATCTGATTCTTTTCTTTCGAGTGTACAAGTCCAGAAGCRATTAATACGACGGGATAAAACTTTGCACAAATAATAGCCTTAAAGTATGCAACCTTATGAAATTGTACAAATCCAAAAAAAAGTTCAAGCCCCTAGGTACCGTATATTTGGACCCAAGTACCTATAGTTAACTGTTGGCCGAAAATATCGGTCAATGTGCGAGATATGTGCGAGATTGGAGGATGGAGTCATGTGTAGAAGTTCACGCAAGTGAGGAAAGTTTTCTGATCGCCATTCAATTGGGAGTGGCCAGAAACGATTCTTTTACATATGACTCAAGTAGCTCACGACTTCCGGTCCTTGACCAAGTATCCTCTGGGTAGCCTAAGAACATCAGTTTGAAGGTGAGGTAAAGTGAGAAGGCGCAACATTCCCTGCATAGGGTTGTGTGCTAAGTTTGGGACCCGCCACGTAAAAAAAACCACCCCAGTGACAACGCAACAACAGCCTCGGATGAGAGACCCCACTTTTGATGACGACTATGGCAAACGAAATAAGGAAAAAAAATGGCTTCACTTGGAATATCTAATTGGCGCCACGTAGCGAAAAGAAGAAACGACTGGCGCGCTGTTGTTAACTCGGCTATAATCGCGTAAGCGGTGTCTACGCCAATCAAGAAGAAGAAGAAGTGCGAGATATACAATTGAAATTCAGACAGAATCCTTTACTGACAATATTAATTCTGCGTATCGAAAATGGGTTGAATTGAGTCATATTGCCTAAGCCCCCTTTACYTAATGTAAAGATTTTCGAACTTCCAGGTGACTTTATAGTATGCTGCATATATCGGCCAATATTTATGCCATCTCAATGAAAATTTTTGAAAATATTTTACTCATAGCAGTGTATTCTAATACTCTATTCTATATCCCCACAASACTAATATCTGGATTTCGAACATCTGCCTGATTTTACATATTATGATTTTCATTTTCCAACTTTCCGATCCTGTAGTTGACATTTTAMACCGTACATTCCCAGGCTTTGAGTCCTGCMAGTTGTAAGAGTATTAAATGATCGGTTCYGAACTTAGTCCTTCCTTACTTGTTAATATTTCTTTTTCTATAAAATTTGACTAGGCTCGCTTCTTTTAATTAACATAATTGTTATTTTTGTACTACGCTTAGTCTTTTACTTCAAAATAGACCTCTACGCTTACGCCTTCTCGGTAATTACGTTTCGTTATCGCTAAATTGCTTTCCAGAGAGCTACCACTTGAATTCTGAGAACATTAAAAGCTCAGATCAGGACAGATATAAGAATTAGGGCGATACGGAAACAATTCGTCCGATTTTATTGTCGTTGTCAAGGAATTGAGATCACACATTGCACAGGCTACGGTCATCCCAATACAGCAATATTGTGCACTAGAGAATCATTAATCAGTTTTGGTTTTAGTTTTTTGCGTTATGATTCCAGTATTGAGAGGTCAAACCTATTTGTGGTTTTCAAAAAATCCAATACATTTGAGAAAAATTTCCAAAATTGGATACGGCAAAWAAACATTTTAGGAAGTGYGAGTATATTTCTAAAAATAWTTTGACYTTTTTTCTCGAAACGATGTTCTCAGAGCCGGTGATGAAAATTTCTCTGAAATGACTACATCGAACGACTAGAAATTTTTACAAGACCTTTTTAGATATATTAAGTATATCAAGTAAGATCTGAAGATGTATGATTTTTTAAATAATTTCGATTTTTAAACTACTCGGAATAATAATTCTTTTATAAACAAAATATTATTATTTATTACAAATTCGCCATTTTGTGACAATTMCAGAAATTTGCTTGGTAAATCATTACCTGTATTTATCTGTGCTAATAATACATTTTTCTGTGTTTGGGCCTTGAAAAATGAATAAGCATAACAATTTCACTCACTACCAAAACTTTTGTTTCTGGAGATCCGCTTCGGGAATACAATTTTTTTCTAAATTAATCGATACTGATTCAAGAGCATTCAATTTTGCAAATGTATATACGTTAAATAAAATTACTCCTCAAAAAAATATTTCACTTTTTGACTTGAAAGTGAATATAATTTCTTAAATCTTTTCGTCAGCCTTTGTCCATTTCATAAAGAAACTTCCAGAAACATTTCAGAAAGAAAGTCCTTCAAATATGTTCGGCAATGTAAAAATGCTGTTCATATTTCACGCACCCTCGTATGCACATATTGCAAACACAACAAATTTTGTTTATCATGCAGCGCATTCTGCATCAGTAAGCAGTGAAGTAACTTCGTTTTCATTAAAGTTGGTTGTGACACTTAAAAAGTTCGAGCAAAACTTATTTTGACACACACAAGCAGATTGGCACAAACAATTGCATGCAATACGCTTTGACAGGTATAAGTTTTACGCTTGTACTCCACTCATTCTCATACCATAACGCATACTTACAATAGTTTCCAACAAAATTACAACATCACTGCAACAACAATGGATATTTTTTTAATTAGACAAAAAATTGTGCATGTTCTACGGGTCAATAACTAATTGTGTAAAAAAACAAAATATTTATTCAAAACGCAATCTTGATTGCCGAGTGGAAAACTTTAAAAAATAAAATAGCACAGAAAATGTGGTGAATAATTCATGAAAGTGCAAAGAAGCTGAAATACAATAAAAGTAAAAATCAACTTATGATCAACACAGCGTATGAGTGCTTCACCAAGTGCAAGCATATTGTTTGTGTTTATGTGAATGTATGTGTGTATGAGGATTCTTGTGCGCGAAGGCGATTTAAAATGTGTAGTTCTCAGGAAATCGACGGTGACTGCCACAAACACATGCTGACATTGCAGGCCTTGCAGCGAGTTCTTTAAGCAAATGTTTGTGTGCTGCTCTTTGTGTAAGTATTTGTGATGAAAGTAAAAGTTAAAACATAAACCGCAAATTGCGCAGGTAGCCAGCAGTTTATGAGCCATGAACAAATATACTATATGTATAACTAGCTTACCCCGCAGCCGTTGGCCTGCGAGAAATTATGTGTTTTGAAATGAAAAGAAAGTTAAATTTATCATTTCATTTTTTTTTCAATGTAACGCAGTTTGTTAAACAAATTTTTTTGGTTTCTGTTCCGGTGTACAGAAAAGATAGTTTTCCATTTCGTGAGCACGCAACGTATAACTGGCCATATGAAAAACATAGCATYTCCAAATTTATGCCAAACACTATGCGAGTATTTTTGTGTCCTGCTGATTGCATCTCAAATGTAATTTTCACTGGAAACGGAATACGTTGGAACTGAAATGGTAAATCGTTAGAACTCAAAGGAATTTGTAAAATCAAGTATGCTGCCCCATTGTATTCGTTAGCTGAGTCACAAGCAGTCGGGTTCCAWTACACAGTTTCGACGCTTGCAGATTGCGAAACATAGTAACGATATACCTACCAAGCCTCTACAAAAAATTTAGAAATTCCACTGGATAATTCACGGCGTCGTCTTCATTGTCAAGACGATTGATTGATTTGTATGAATACGATATAAAATATCTTTGGCCTGTCATTTTTGTTGATATCTATTTGTTGATGTCGAAATGATTACCGCGAAAAGCGTGCGATTTTCATTTGCATTCGAAGTGATTATGTTCCAGCAATTTAAATTCCTAGCTTGCTTCAAAAAAAAGTTGCACACACCGTACCATTCACACTACGCAATGACTCAAATGAAGTTGAACCGCGTACATTAATCAATAGCAACCGAAGGTAGACGCAATCGTCGTCTTTTCGGGTGGATTGTGTAAATTCGTCCTAATGCATTGGTTGAGAACAYATCTGGATGTCCATCTACTGGTTGACATTACTTTCTGCGTAACTATTTCAAGGAATTTCCAAATAGAGCAATGTTCTCGCAAACGGATCCTCTGACGAAAGTTCAGAAAAAAAACTCGTCAATATTAATTTTGTTGCTGGCGGTATTTTACTGGCTGTGTTGTATTCTCAAAGTTGAAATAAACTCTTTGGCCATTCTCCAAATCMAGTGCGAGAGGCACAACAGTCGGAAAACGTTCGTGAATTGCAAAAGTAAATATCCCACAAAGCGCTTTATTGCAGTTCAGTTAGCTGCCGTATTGCTCAAGACTAATAACCGCCGTGTTGCTTCCTTTGGGGACGTACTTCTTCTTCTTCTTTATTAACGTAGACTTCGCTTATGCGATTATAGCCGAGTTAACAACAGCGCGCCAGTCGTTTCTTCTCTTCGCTACGTGGCGCCAATCGGATATTCCAAGCGTAGCCATATCCTTCTTCACCCATACTTCCAACGGAGTGGAGGTCTTCCTCTTCCACTGCTTCCCCCGGCGGGTACTGCGTCGWATACTTCCCGAGCTGGAGTGTTTTCATCACGCCTCTGCACCATATAGCAGGACAGGAATTATGAGTGACTTATAGAGTTTGGTTTTTGTTCGTCGAGAGAGGACTTTACTTCTCCATTGCCTACTCAGTCCGAAGTAGCACCCGTTGGCAAGAGTTATCCTGCGTTGGATTGGCTGATGCTGACATAGCTGGTGGTGTTTACGCTGCTTCCAAGATAGACGAAATTATCGACGACTTCAAAGTTATGACTGTCAGCAGTGASGTGAGAGCCAAGTCGCGAGTGCGACGGCTGTTTGTTTGATAACAGGAGATATTTCGTCTTCCCCTCGTTCGGTGCGGATGTTGAGGCCGATGATATCAATATGATCCTGGTGACGTACCTACAAACGAATTTTATCGATTTCACCAAACTGCAGTACTCAACAYTGATATGAATTTTGAATGTTAATTAGACAATAGTGGGGAATAAAGTACGATCCATGTGTTGTCATCTTCGATATTCACTCTTTTAAATTGAATGCTGAATGTTCTGTCATTGTTATCTGGTCAGCGACGCCGATGGAGTGGATATCCATCATTTCCAGCTTGTGTTTCCGAAAGAAAAGCACGTGGATAATGTTTCGCGCATTTATTGGCAGACATACAACCCGAAGTKGGATTGGTTTTCACCTGTTCGTAAAGTACAGGATTTTTCTCTGGAATCTCCCCAGAAATAAGTTCATCAATTCGATCTGGTGTAACCACCATCCACCATCCAAAGAAGAACGTGTGAGTGCGGCTAACCTTTTTTTGCTACTCACCAGAATACATCCACATCTAACAGCACCATGTATACCAAATGTTGCTTCAAGTTATCCATTGAACGATTCAAATAATTTACAAATCAAAATATTGAAAAAAAAATTGTATGAAAAAAAGCTACTTTTCGGAGTTGTCCAATTTTCCGACTTTTCCTCAGGRAAAGCATAAGGCATTTTTATTTCGAAAACCTACCCTGATCCACAACGAATAACCTCTGCAAATTTCATCAAGATTGGTGCAGCCGTTCTCTTAGCATTACTAACAAACAAACAATCATTCSTTTGTACGGGAAAAAGAGAGAACTGTTTTTTGGGGTTTTCCGGCAATTATTCGAAATTTTCTTGCCGTAAAAACCATCCTTGAACCTCAACGAACATTTAGAAAAAAGAATTGGCCATAAGATAAGATCTTATGTAATAGTTCAGATAGTTCTTTAATATTGAAAAATGCTTCAAATTCAACACGAATAAAAAAATTTTTATTATTTGGTCATGTAGTAATACATTTTGGTGGTCAGTCAATCAGTTCTTCGTTAAGGAATATTTATATTTTGAATTGAGTATAATTTTGCTGGCAGTGTTGTTATGGCTATTATTGTAAGATTTCTTATGTCTCAGCTACCTTGCGCGACTTCAATCGGCGATTTGACAACACCAGATCGTCRAATTTTGGTATCTTATATTTTCTTTAAGTGTGACATGGCTTGGCTCTTCAACAATTTCAGGGTCACGAGAAAATTAAAATAGCAAATTATTTATGCCTTTCGTGGGGAACAAAATAGTTATATGTCTAACAGAATGTAATTGGAGGAAGAGTTCGGCCCAACATAAGTATAATAAAAATTTGTTCGCCAGTTATTTGTGCTTGCACTTACATATATGCTATGTAAACTCTTTTCTATTCGAWTTTCTGAAAGAGATTGGTCAAATTACTGCTATCATCTTATCACAATTATACCGTGACTCTTAATACATTTGTTTTTCGATTATACTGTTATTATTATTCTGTTTTTGTGGTTGYAACGACAGCGAACATGCGTTAATAAGTTCTGAATTGTCATGTTTCTCATTTTCTTTGCTTGTGATAAACGCATTTGCATTTAAGTGGATTCTTTCTAGCTATTAAGTAAACCCGTTTTTATCCTMTGAACAGAAGATATTACGTTTTTTTTTTAAGAAAAACACAGAAGCTTCGATTTTAATGGGGAATGTTTATTATCATTCGAAAGAACATTCCTTGGTATTGAAAATTATGTATTTCAAATGTTGCCGTGGCTAAGTATAAGATGGTTGATCCATTGAGTCCTATTTCGAGCATTTAGACTGGTAACTGGCGAATGACACGCGTGATGTTTTGCTCCAAGGACTGAAACGAMGCAAAATTGTCCGCAAAGACTTACTTTATTCAGACTTTAGACTTTACATATCCCCACAGGAAAATGTCTAACGGTGTGATATGACACGATCTTGGTGGCCAAGCGACCGCCCCAAACGTGAAATTATCTGCTCACCGAAGTGTTCTTTCAATAACCTCTTTTTGAACGCTTTTATGTTATAAGAAATGAACCCGAGAAAGTTATCATAGCAACGGTACAGCTCTTGAAGATGGATCAGGGAAAAAATTTAGCTTTCAGCTATTTCGTCTAGATACTAAAGATATAAGATCCAAGGGGTTCCAACTTTAATCTTATGAATGCTGGACAGTTCAAAGGACCCGTCTACCTACACTATTTCAATCGTTGACATCTGCAAAATATTTAACACGACCGTATGGACGCTATCGAACAGTGACCGGCTAGGACCCCTAACTGGACATCTTACGTTTTTTCAACATCGCAACTGCTTGTGGTTGACCAGTGCACAATAACAGTCCCCTCAAATGTTATTACTTATTTTCCTATCTTAGAAGCCTTCTCTCTAAGAATTTGGAGAATTCAGCATAAAATTTTAATACATCGCGGAAGATGGCATGCAGCTGCCACAGTCAACCCTTCAGTCATTATTTTCTTATTAATTCGGCAACTACTTCCTCATGCATGAAAATATAAGTTGAGCGAATTGATTTTCTTCCAAAGGAATTTCTGACAATTCTTCATCATGCTCATTAATGATATGGCTATAACTATATATAATATGAGTATAAGAAGTAATGCCATTAATAWTATAATACGGAATTTGTTATGAATTTAAGAGTGTAAGTAATAAACATCARCACGCCCTTACAAATTATTCCTGCATAAATGAAATACAGCAATTTACAACACAATACGATGCCAGAAGATAACGAAGAACATTCAATAATAAAAAAGAAAGGCGGAAATAACATCAAGAATTCATAAAATGCCAACATGTCACTTGATCCAACGTTTATGAGAAATGTTCAACAATTTTATCCACCAGCATTACGTGTTCTTGAGTTTGACCTTAAACCGACCCCCACACCGCACCCGCTCACCATATCTGTGAGCCTTYGSTTCACCGACAGCATGACTGGCAAATGACGGCGTTTGGATGTAGAGTGTGGGTATCAATCGGRCAAATGCTCACTGATGAGGGTGGGGTATGATGAAGACGTCAATGCCGTAATAAAGGACGAAGGAATTTCTTGGTATCGCATAGCATCGCATTCCGAACGACTTCATCATCATCAGCAACTTCAACGTCACCGGCGCAATAGTGCATACTCCGAAACAGCAAAGCAATTGTCGGCGGTTCTGCCTCCRCCATACACAGCTGGTGCTGTGAATGGTTGTTCAAAGGAATACATTTCCATACTCGCTAATACGACTTGTCATTACTTTGTGCTTGAGATCATTACACGTTTCACACCGATTATGATGGTATTTAGGCGAAATTATATATTAATGGCCAAGTGTGTGTATGAAAATGAGCATGGTGTCAATATATACGTACAGCTTCATTTGTGCATAAAATTTCCGTTGTGGCTGACGCGTATACGTACAAATACATATAATACACGAGGTGTGTTCAAAAAGTATCGCGAATTTTGTGTTTTTTTCAAAAATTATTTATTTATTCATGGATATCTATTTTGTCCCCTTCAAAGTAATCCCCATGAGATATTATACACTTGTGCCAACGGGTTTTCCAATCTTCGAAGCACTTCAAAACATCATTTTTTTTTTATCTTTTTCAGCTCCTCCTTCGATGCCGTCTTTTCTCGTCAAGAGAGACGTAACGTCGTCCTTTCATGGGCCTCTTCAGTTTAGGGAACAAGAAAAAGTCACAGGGGGCCAGATCTGGGGAATACGGTGGCTGCGGCATCATTAGTGTGTTGCCAATTTTTGTCACATCTTCTCGGCCTGCTGAGAACATTTTGTACCACCGATAAACGTTGCTTCGGTCCAAGATAGCTTCTCCGTATGCCACAGTCAACATTCTAAATGCATCCGCGCACTTAATTTCGTTTTTCACACAAAATTTGATACAGGTTCTGTGATCCATTTTTTTGAATAGGTAAAAATCGAAGACGATCCAAAACACGTGCACGCAAAGCAGTTGTCAGCAATTAAATGAACATTTAAAATGACCGAGCTTGTCGGCATAAGTGAGAGACATGAGTACGCAACAAAACGCAAAAAAAGTTGGAAATTCGAATATACGTAACCCGCGAAAATTCAAAATTCGCGATACTTTTTGAGCACACCTCGTACTCGCGTTCATTAAAAGCTTGCTATTTGCCGCTTTACCAAATTCGAATGAACTTTTTACAGGTTTATGATGGATTGCGCGGAATATATTGTACATACGATTTATATCTATATATACGTATGTGTKTGCGCTTCCATTTTGATTAAACGGCATATGCTTTTGAATACCACATATGTGCTTCTTATATACCTTTACCTGGAAGGGCTCCTGGACAGCAAAATGAAAAATTTACATCACCTTATTTGCATTTTGTATGAGCACAGCTGAGAGATACCTTAAATTTCGCAGAATTTTAAATTACCTGTTTTATAATTAAATTGTAATAAGGAATATTTTAGCTTGTAAATATATGTATGTATGTATATCTGCATAAATATACTGTCTGTTAGGTTAATTCGAAACGATCGCGATTCGCTGATTCCTCGTTGCTTCTCGCTCAGTTTGCCATAATGAAGCACTACACCATCATGAAAGCAAGTAGGGAAACTCTATGTTCGGATGTCAAAAAACTTTTCTTACACTCATAATTTGGGGGGCAGAAAGGTGGTGTTCCAGTTTTAGTTAAACTTTAACAGTTTCGTTGACACATACTAGATTTAATACATACGATTCCTAGTTAGCTCTAGGCGCGACAGCTTTTGAACCATTAGTTTATAAAATATGGAAATTTGGCAACTTGTGTTAGTTTACKAAAAGTGGATGAATAAAAATTTTTTGTGTTAATAAAGCTTCGCTTTTTGGGAGGAAAATATACTGTTGAAGCCATGGTTTAAATTAATCGACATTATTTGGAATTTCCTTCTTCTTTACTGGCGTAGACACTACTTACGCGATTATAGCCAAGTTAAGAACTCGCCCCAGTCGTTTCTTCTCTTCGCTACGTGGCGCCAATTGGATATTCCAAGCGAAGCTATGTCCTTCTCCACTTGGTCCTTCCAACGGAGTGGAGGTCTTCCTATCCCTCTGCTTACCCCGGCGAGTACTGGGTCAAATACTTTCAGAGCTGGAGTGTGTTCGTCCATTCGCAAGACCTAGCCAGCGAAGCCGCTGTCTTTTAATTCCCTGAACTATGTCAATGTCGTCGCATATCTCGAATTCGATGCGCAAAGAACCATAAATTTTTCGCAGAACCTTTGTCTCGAAAACTCGCAACGTCGAATCATCAGTTGTTGTCATCGTCCAAGCCTCTGCACCATATAGCAAGACGGGAATTATGAGCGACTTAAAGAGGTTGGCTTTTGTTCGTCGRAAGAGGRCTTTACTTTTCAATCGCCTACTCAGTCCGAAGKAGCACCTGTTGGCAAAAGTTACCCTGCGTTGGATTTCCAKGATGACATTGTTGGTGGTGTTTATGCTGGTTYCCAAATATACGAAACTATCTACAACTTCAAAGTTATGACTGTCAACAGTGGTATGCGTCTCGCTTCCCTCTTCAACTCTCGGTATCTAACMCATCCCGCACGTGTTGTGGTCGATCGTAACTTTGCGAGGTTGTCAGCCTGTGACACGGCACTCCTCGTCGTAGCAGCTATTATTTTGCATTTTCCGAAAGCCAATGGTTTCATTAGCAACTGTACGTAAGGAGTTTGAAGTACCGTCTCACAGTTCCCTTATACCTAGTTGTTGACAAATGCTCTCCGAGAGCAGGAGTGCAAGCCGAGTAGAAAATCGTTCRGCTGTCTGTTGTGATTGCAGCTTCTCGACGTCGAACATTTATTGTATTTGTTGACGCGCGCGGGTCCGAATCTTGGCTGCAACAAGATAGTGGTCCGAGTCGATGTTCGGACCTCGGAGCCTACGGACGTCTACAACACTGGAGAYGTGTCTTCCGTCTATCACAACATGATCGATCTGGTTGGTGGTATTTCGCTCCGAAGATAGCCAGGTAGCTTGATGTATTTTCTTGTGCTGGTATCTAGTACCCCGGCGATGTCGATCAGCCTCAACCCATTTGGTAATGTTTGGTCGTGTTTGGTCGTGTTTGGTCGTGGAGGCTGAATTTCGCCAAGAGCGGTTTTGACATCGTGACGGAGGGCAGTTCTCATAAGTGCGCTCCAAGCACTCATAAAAGGCATCTTTGGTCACATCGTCCTTCTCTTCCGTCGGGGCGTGGGCGCAAATCRGCGATATGTTGAAGAACCTCGCTTTGATGCGGATTGTAGCTAGACGTTCATTCACCGGGGTGAATGATAGTACYCGGCGACGGAGTCTCTCTCCCACCACGAATTCCACACCAAACTTGCGCTCCTTTATATGGCCACTGTAGTAAATGCCACAAGGACCTACTCGTCTCAGTCCTTATCCCGTCCAATGCATTTCTTGGACGGCGGTGATGTCGGCCTTTTCTTCACGAAGAAATCAACCAGCTGGGCAGCGGCACCTTCCCAGTTAAGGTATCGGTATTCCAAGTGCATGMCCTCAATTCGTAGTCCTTATATCGTTTGGCATAGTCGGGAGTCATAGTCAGAAGGGAGTCTCTCATCCGAGGTTTGTTGCTTTTATTGAGTTCATTTTTTTTAAGTGGCTACTCTTAAACCCAAAGCACAACGTTATGTAGGGGATGCTTCGCTTTCTCACTTTAGCTCRCCTTCAAACGGATGTTCTTGGGCTACCAAGAGGATACTTACTCAAAGCCCGGAAGTCGTGATATGCTTGAGCCATATGTAAAAGAATCGTTTCTGGTCACTGCCAAGTGAATGACGATCAAAGAACTTTCCTCACTAGTGTAAACTTYTACACATGACTCCAATCTGCACCATGGAAATCAACCGTTGAAAAAGAAATTTTCTATGTTTAAACGAAACGATTTGAGCACCGAGGACGATGAGAACAGTGGACCCCTAAAGAAGCTGTTACCGATGAAAACATCAAATTTGGAGGACCGTAAAGACAAGTTGTTCCAGAGATATTAGCTGAACATGTTCTTCATATCATTTCGCAGTACAATCGATAATCATCTGATGAACAGAACTCCCTACAACACGTGGAAATAACCAAAAGTCTTCTGCAAGATTGTGACGTCTGTATTTTGGGATCGGGACCATCAACAATCATATCCGGTATTTTAATAATTTATATTACAGGTCATAAACTCACGTATTAGATTATAATATGTTATGAGATATTTATTTATATGGCTTCTGTCAAGGTATGTAGTAGTAGATGTACTCTTAGAATCGCTGGAAACTGCAAAGTCGTTGAGCTTGCTAGAAATTGATATCCTTTGCCCTAATTTCATCAAGTTGATAACGAGTCGGTACTCCGATGACCTAGAGTGGACTACGAAYTTTCGCCAGCTTAGCAAGCGTTGATCAGGTCCAAAGTGGAACGCACGAAATTCTTTAAACTACTTGTTTTTGATAAGGGTAATCTCGCCGCCTTGGCAGACGTTCTGACTGCCAGACGCTCTAGGTGCAAACTTACTGCTGCTGGACGMTTTAGCTTTAGTAATTTGTTAGATATGAACTTTTAAGTTCAGTAGTTCGATTTCAGGACTGACTTTATCAGTTCATAGGTTTGAGTTGAAAAGGACGTAGTTGTGAAACATTTTGAAATTATATTAGTCGGCATCTGTTTTSTTTTACCTGTTACCATACCCAAAATAATTTTAATTATTTAGAGGTAACAAACTCAAACCTACATAGCTGCATAAGGGAAGGAGGTATGTTCAAGATATCGAAAACGGTTTTAAGGTCGAAAAATGTAACTTATTCGATAATTCTAGGACACCGTTTATTGTACTTAACACTCGGTCTTATCAAAATCAATTGTTGAAATCTATTTAGTCACAATCTTCGTCAAATACTAGTAGAGTCTCAGCTCTATATATTGGAGTAGCAATTCTTTTCTAAATGGATTATGTTTAAACTGTGACCATTAAATTGATTAGTGGGTGCATTTCCTTATGTCGAAATTTTTTCTTTGACCGAACCACATTTCGGGCTCAGTTATATTCAAAGGCGTCGTTCAACAATTTTCGACGGCCGCGAAAATGTGATTCGACTCCTATTTTAATACTTACGTAAGTAAGCATGAGACCACGCTCTCTACTACGAGTACTCTGAAATTTCGAAATCATTTGAAATTGTTTGGATTAACCGCAAGATATATTTGGAACAGTGTATAAGCCTAATTGCTAACAGCCTTCGTAGTCAAAATAATCATTGTTCCTCTCGTTGTCCAATAATTTATATTTAAAGGTTGGTTTGAATACCTGGACTGACTGGATTAATCAGCCGACCAAAAAAAATTTATAACTGAGTGGAAAAATACCTTCTTTTATCAGCAAACCAGTTCGTAGGAGCTTTTGGGATAGTTAAGGTTTACAAACACTTATTTTACTCTGGTCAGTTTAATTTTATGCCTCGTAGCACTGAAACTGAAGCCTAGCCATTTGGGCTGTATATAAGAAGWTATGATAAGATTTTAAATTAGATTAAGAAAACCATTTCTTCTAGAGTTAAATCTATAAATATTCATTATAAAAACTTTGAATCTAAAAAATGTATAAATAATCAAATCATCAAAATCTTCCGAATGTTTATTTTAAATAATTTTTTTTTAATAAACTCACAGGCCTTTCGGATACCAAACTCCACGAAGTCTATCTTGACAACTCTGAGATAAAGCTAAGTTGGATGGTGGATTGGTATAAACAGGAGGTGCTCTTTCATCTACAAAATGCCTTTAACGAAAATCATCGCTGGTTCTATTTGGGCTTTTCGAAGCGTGGCGACGTGGGCGATGCAGACATCTGTTTCTTTGAGAATCAAAATGGATTTTTCAACATTGTCACCGACACGTATACCAGTCCAGATGGTAAATTTGTGCAAAAAGACTATCAACAAGATTGCGAACTTTTCAAAATGGATGAATACACGTTGGCATTTAAGCGAAAATTCGACACCTGCGATCCRCTGGACTTGAGGATGCATGTAAGTGTTGTTGCGTTAAACATTGCGTTTATAATTATGTGTAGTTGGCTGTGTGAGGTATTATGTTTGGAATTTTGCCCGTTTACTTCAAATCTTCATAAGTACCTTAATGAGTTTATAACAAAATTTTACAGCTGTGTTTATGTTGAGAGTGTTTGTTCACACTGATTCGARAATTGTTTGTCAAAATAAAGTGAAAAGAAATTCCAAGATGTTGATGATGATTGGAAAAAAAGTGGCCACGGATTGGGTATGCCAGGGTCAGGTGTGGAGAGATAAGAGTTTAACTTTCTGAAACATCTACACCATAATTGCGGAAATATTAAATTAAAAGTATTAAGTAAAGGGAGGCAGTTGCTGCCCTACGATAGGTRTTGATGCGGCTGCCAGAATATCATTAATGTGAACAGAGTTAGAAAAGGTGTTRAAAACTTCGACATGAATGATATTAAAAACTTTTGGAGAAGTTATAGGGGTTATGTCTATGAAAACAACTAATCGCAAAACGACGTAAACTTGATAAGATCTCCGACGATACTTTCTGGGTGTTTGAGTATTCCTAGGAAACTTACAATAATATACCCCATTAAGGGTATACGCATATTGTGTAAGAATTTAGCAATATTTATTCGATRCATGAAACCAATGGATTACAATCAAATATATTGTCTTATTATCTTATGTATGACAGTTATAGGTAGTTTCATTGCAACATTTTGTTCGGTGTCTGAAATATTTATACCAAAATTAATGATATGTATGTGTTACCATCTAATCAAATTTTATCCGGAACTTTCCATACACTTGTTATAAGCCAGAACAAAAAAAGGTTTAAAATTGGATATGATTATATTAGAGATATGAGGTTTGGATCAAGCTCTGGATCAAATTTATTCGTAATAAGCGCTGAAACGCATTATGGCTAAACAACCCCCACTCTATTTCATTAAAATATCAGGCTTATTGCCCAACATAAACTGTTTATCTTCAGATGGAAAGTCAAAAGAGATGAAATTCACAATACGAATCGACGAACCACGTACATGACGGCCATCAAGATCAACTGATGATCAATACGTCAATAAAATAAAGGAATTGGTTCCTGAGAATCCACGATTATCAGTCATAGATCTTAGAGATCTAAGTGAAAACCATTTTTAAAGTTCATTTGGGCCTAAGATACGTGAAAACACGATTGTTTCCAAAATCGCTCAATTTTTTCGAAAAACAACGTCGCGTTAACGTCTGTGAAACAATGCTTTCCGACTACCAGGGTGTCATGAAACCTATTATTACTGCCGACTAGTCATGAATATTTGTTTACGCTGCGATTGATCAAGCAGAATATCTTGGAAAAGATGAGAAGAAGCCGAAAACACCTAAAAGTAGGTCGCAAATCAACTTCTTGTTGACAGTTTTCTTCGTTTATCGAGGTGTGGTGTAGTCTGCATTCACTCGGACCGGCCAAACTGTCAACAAGGAATGCTTTTCGAGTATTATACGTTGTTTGCCGAAGCTATTCGTAAAAATAATTGTGGTGAACGGGATTACTTTTAGGGGGACGACATATATTTTGAAGAATAAATAAATAATTTTAAAATTGTGAACAAAGTCTTACTATTATTTTCTTATAGTAGTAACTCACACACACTGTCCACATGGCATGGCATGGTGGCTGGGGACTTGATTTTCCTTATTTTCACTGTCATTGTTCAGTATTTAATTAAGAACAATTCTGCAAAATTAAAAAATTTAAGAAGTAGTTGGCATGTATCCTTATTTCACAATATATCATAAGAATAGAGAAATAATGTTACGCAACAAATTTGGTTGATATTTTTGGGATAGATGCTGAGGTACAGGATTTCAGCTAAAGATTATATACCATATATTTTTATTTTATATCGCACTATCTTTACAGGAGGGTACAATGTACATTATGTGGGCCAGGGGTGAAAGTCGCTTGGCACTGGAAGATTATCAGTTTCCCTTTCCCAATGTTTCCTCACATGAATCTGGCATTAAGATGATGCAATTACTTCGCGCAGATAAAATTCTCATACCAGAAACGTAAGTATTTCCTACTCACTTAACACTTGATAAATACATAGTTATTACATTTTCCTTCAGCAATTTGAAAACCATTCAAGTCACACTCAAAAATGTGACCGTACCAACAAAGGAGACAACCTACTGGTGTCGCATACAAAAACTGGACGAATCRTTTGCGACGAAACAGCATATAGTGCAATTCGAGCCTCTCATTACCTCTCCCGATTTGGTGCATCATCTGGAAGTTTTTCATTGCGAAACCGATCCACAAGCAGAAATTCCGTTATACAATGGAGACTGTGAGAAAATGCCGGCAGAAGCTAAAGTGTGCTCCAAAGTYATATCACTGTGGGCTATGGGCGCTAGCACGTTCACGTATCCACCAGAAACTGGCTTACCAGTAGGAGGCAAGGACTATAATCCSTTCGTGCGCCTAGAAGTGCATTTTAACAATCCCGAATTGAAAGCAGGTACATGTGCTGGAACGACTTTCAGTTGTCTAAATATCATTTTCTTTTACTAATTGTTATATTTCTTATATTTAATAGGTCGCATTGATAGCTCAGGCATGAGAATAAAGTTGGCTTCGAAGCTAAGACAGTTCGATGCGGGCGTAATGGAGTTGGGCTTGGAGTATACCGATAAGATGGCTATTCCACCTGGTCAAGTGGGCTTCCCGCTAAGTGGTTATTGCATCGCCGAGTGCACTGAAGTAGTGAGTTCTTATCCTCAGTCTTAAATTGAGAAATTACCCAAGAATCATTTTTACTTTTTTAATCGTCTCTCCRATTTGTATAGGCACTCCCGTCCAGTGGCATTATCATATTTGGTTCTCAACTGCACACACATCTTCGTGGCGTTCGTATTCTGACACGTCATTTTCGCGATAACGAGGAACTGCGCGAAGTCAATCGGGATGACTATTACTCGCATCATTTTCAAGAAATGCGTAACCTGCATTATAAACCTCGTGTGCTACCGGTAGGATACTGCTATTGTAATTTTTAAACAATTTAAATTWTCGGCATCCGTTTTGTAGGGTGACGCTTTGGTCACAACTTGCTATTATAATACTGTGGGCTATGAAAATGCAACACTGGGCGGTTTTTCAATCAGCGATGAGATGTGTGTCAACTATATTCACTATTATCCGGCTACCAAGTTGGAGGTTTGCAAGAGTTCTGTCTCCGAAGACACGCTGGAAACTTATTTCATTTATATGAAAAAGTAAGTAAAATGGTTTAGGAAGATGGGAAGTCTAAAGATGATGTGAGTATTTATAAATATAAAGTTGAACAGTTTATTTTGAGGGATTTCAACTTCATAACTRCTCATTAAGTGTAACCTTCCAATGATGAAAATGGAAAAAGCAATATAGGTATCAATCAATCGAAAATTTGTACTGYCTTTCTCCTCCTTCTTTGCTCGAGAAGAGTTTAGTTTTTAAGGCTAGTTAGATCGAATCCATAACGGCCAAACATTTTTAATGCATGTTTATTCAAAAACTGTTGTAAAGAGTATCAGGCTTAGGTCATTGTCGAAAGTGTTATCCATTAGCCCACAAATTTCTTTCTGGCCACTCTTAGTTCGCCAAGGAAAAACTTTGCCGCCGAGATCGAGCTTTTCCAAAATGAGACAATCCTGATCCGTTTCAATAATAAGTTTTTCAATAAGACTTCAAGTATAAATYGGCCGACACTGCTGCAATTTCACGTTCGATATTTCATACGAAGTTCATCAATCGTCGCTARCTTATKGGCATAGGCCATAGACTTGACGCAGGACCACAGGAACGGCGTCAAATCGTACGACCGAGACGGCCAATTGACTGGGCCATTTCGTGAGATAACACGTTCACCAAATTTGGTTTTCAATAAAGCGATTGTGACATTCGCAGTGCGGCTTGTGGCGGCGTCCTGTTGGAACCACATATTATCGAAGTTCATATCCAATTCGAGCCAAACATATTCGGTTATCATTAAGTGGTAGCGATTCTCATCCACAGTAACGTGCCGGTCTTGATCATCACGGAAGAAGTATGSCCCAATGACGCCGCCMCAAACCGTAATTTTTTCGCGATGGTGACTCTTGAAGTACGTGTGTATTGCAGCCAATAATCGATATTTTGCTCATTGACGAAGCCATTCATCCAGAAATAGGCCCCATTGCTGAAGATTATTTTTCGATGAAATTCCGGATCATTTTCAAATTGTTCAGCCCAATTCACGAACATGCGACGATTCTGGTGTTTAAGCTTCAGTTCGTCAATTTCATCTTGTAACGATATAGGCCAGGATCTTATCGAAAAATTCGTCACAACTACGTCACAAAGATGTTCAACGCTTGAGAACGACGTGAGAAAGACTAATTTGGGTCCTCTTCAATTAACGCACTGACGGCTACAATATTCAATATACTGCGGCACTTTTTTGTCTCACTGTGATGGGAAAATTTTGTACTATGGATGTGGATTAAAMTTTTTCCACSAKACGCTCAATTGTTGAGGCCAATGACTCCGAATTTCGCAAGTAAATTTTAATAATTATATCTTTCCATGATGAAATGSCAAACTTTACTAAAGAGAAATGTCGAAAGGGAAAGGAAAAAAATATGATGTCTTTTCCTGTCCATATCGGTCTACTTTTGTAGCGTCCCTATTGAAAAACCCCAATCTCACAGAGCTTCTGGCAACTTCCACTAGATGTGTTTGGCCTGTCTTTATTCTGATGGATCACAATTTCTCTCATAACAGTCAAAGCTGGCCACTTTTGGGGACTTCTTATTTCAGACGACCCTGTTATTAAAACAGGTGTGACTTATAAGTTCCGAGAGAGCAGCCCATTGTAGTTGATTCTCATTTTTCAGCATCAGTAACCATCCGTTCACCGGTGGAAATTCGCCCATGAAGTTTTTTGCCGTGTAAACAGACGATATTGTGCCATGTTTAGCCTTTGGCAATCAAACTGGTATTTATGCCATGGTCGGATCTAAGGATTTTCATTTTTTTATAGATATTATCCACAACTGGTCTTCCTTGAAGTATCTTTGACATTAAATCGACAAAGACAAATATGCTCATGATTTAGTCCTGCAGCATCAGGACAATAAACAATATGGATATTTTCTGCCATTAGCTCAGCTTAGCTTAAGTTTTTGCCTTTATGGGATATTTTCTCTTTGCTGGTGCCATCTTTAAAGCCTGTTCATACAATGCTGAGTCAAGCAATCACAAAACTGTCTGAATACGAAAACTTAGTAACTTTACAATTCCATATTGCGTAACCCAATATTACCTCTACAACAACAGATACAGATAACTAAACCCCATTGGGAAGCTAAAGTATTTCTTTTTACTAGACCGAATATTTAAACCACGGTTTAAGTGCCTTACTCAGAGACAGTTTCAGTATTTGACTTATATATGTATATCTGAATAACTGAATATTTTATTATACTTTAGGAAAGAACATCAACGCGGCATAAGACTAAGTGGAGCACGTTCGAAGAATTATCGCAGCATCAAATGGACCGAACCACGTGTGGATCAACTTTATACCATGTACATACAGGAACCACTCAGCATGCAGTGCAACAAATCGGATGGTTATCGCTTCGAGGGCTACAATTGGGAGGGAGCACCAGTGACGCCAGTGGCAATCAAAATACCCATGCACAGCAAACTATGTCCCAACTACAACCCGTTATGGTTGAAACCACTGGAAAAGGGTGCGTGCGACTTACTGGGCGAATGTATCTATTAAAACTTCAACATGTTGCAGGCGTAACGGCGTTCTTCATAGTTCATACCTATAACATTTGAAAGTGAAATATTTAATGGACGGAAATTTGAGAAAAATGTAAACTTTTAAATACAATGAGCAGTACAGCTGCCGCGCAAAAGCTTTATGGAGTAAACCAGAAATTTTAGACTAGATTGTATTACAAAAAACAAAACAAAAAAAAAAAAAACCATGAAGATCTTATGCATGTATGTAGATAGCGAAAAGAATAGAATATTTGAGGCGTAGTGGAGCGCGGCATTAGAAATATAACACCTATGTATTTGAAAAAAGAGAAATTTTTGTAGATAAACGCCCAAACAACTGAAAAGATTTACGATCTCCAGATCGTTTTGAAGCAGAAGGAATAGAAAGCGTCTCAAATAAAATATTTTATAGTTGTTACAAAAGATTTGAGTTTTACTATATGATTGCGTGTATTGACAGCAGAATTAACCCTTCAGGAATTAAGCCAGATTTGCTGAATTTATGCTGAATACAAACAAACAAGTAATTGATTCTTAAGCACGCTTCCATAGAACGTTCCAAACACTAGATTCCAGCCAGGTGATCAAGGTGACCAAATAAATATTTTGGCATTGTTATATATGTAGTTGCAAACGACATATTTAGAAAATGTAAATACGTACATACAAACATATATATTTATGTACTTAAAACTGCAATTCATATTTACCGTTAATGTCATGCGGCAAGTAGAAGTGCACTCAGTATTATTATGAAACCCAAAAATCATTGCATGTATAATTTAAATCATACCACTCACAAAACTAACTGTATATGTAGCTATGTAAAATCACCAATGACAAATACATATATATATATATATATATTTTATGTATTGTACATACAAGATATATACACATACATATACATGCACTAGGAACATAATTATTTTAGACGTATATAAGATGTGATAATAATATTGTATACATAAATGCATATAAATAATATACACTTACATACATATAAACATTAAAGAGAAGCGAAATGTAAGTAAATGAACTACAATTTAGWATTAAATGGATCACCATACCAGCAGCAACATTTCTTGTTTTATTTCAATCAAAAATGACACCAAAGGTAAGGCAGATTCTTCGTCTTCTTTACTGCCGAGTTAACAACAGCGCGGCAGTTGTTTMTACTTTTCGCAAGATGACGCCAATTGGAGCTTCCATGCGAAGCCAGGTCCTTCTCCAGCTGGTCTATGCAACGGAGTGGAGGTCTTCCTCTTTCTCTGCTTCTTCCGGCGCGCAGTGCGTCGACTACTTTCAGAATTGGAGTGTTTTGGAACGACATGACCTCAATGTCATCGTATATCGAATGCGGTACTCACCGTGCCCAATGCGCAAAGATCTTTCGAAGAATCTTTCTCTCGAAAGCTCGTAACGTCGACTCATCAGATGTTGCCATCATCCATGCCTTTGCACCATATAGGAGAGAGGACTTCACTTCTCCATTTCCTAGTCAGTCCAAAGTATCACCTAATGGCAAGAGTTATTCTGCGGTGGAATTCAAAGCTGATATTGTTCGTTGTGTTGATGATACTGCTTCCAAGATAGACATAATAATCTAYGATTTCAAAGTTATGRCTGTCAACAGTGATRTGAGARCCAAGTCACGATTGCGACGACTGTCTGTTTGATGGCAGGAGATATTTCGTCTTGCCTTCGTTTACTACCAGATACATTTGCTTTGCTGCCTTATCCAGTCTGGAGAAAGCAGAACTAACGGCTCGGATGTTGAGGTCATTAATATCAATATCATCGGCGTACGCCAGCAGCTGTACACTCTTATAGAAGATTGTACCTGCTCGATAAAGCTYTGTAGCTCGAATTATTTTATCCAGCAGTAGATTGAAGAAGTTGCACAATAGRGAGTCGCCTTGTCTGAAACCGTCTTTGGTATTGAACGGCTCGGAGAGGTTCCTCCAGATCCTAACGGAGCATATTTTACAAAGAAGCTGATGCATGCTATTTAACAGTTCTTTGCCGCCTTGTTTGTATCAAGTATTCTAAAACCTACTTATATGGTGTAATATGAACATCAGCAACTCAAGCGAATGATTCGTTTGCCACTACTGTAAATAGCTAGAATTACCGTGCGATCCTGTACTGTGATACAGTCTCAAGTCTCTAAATTGGAGATTTTAAGTTAGAGACAATTTTTGAGGCTTGAGACGATTTTGCTATTCTCTAAGTGACAGTCACAAAATCTATTACATTTAATAATTCAGAGATGCTTTTAAACTTGAATGAAAATAAATATGTCGATAACAAAAATTCAATTTTCTATAACATAGTTAAAAAACATAATTATCAATCAAAATAAAAATATATGTTGACTTTGTTTCATAATATTTTCGAAATTTTTTTAAAATTGATTTGTTTTTAATCTTTTTGTCTCTGAGTTGCTTACAAAATACAAAAAAATTACAATCGATTAATATCTATGATGATCTCTATTCAGTATATTCAAAATGGCAGACAAGAGTTCTTTTTGGTTTTGTGACTTGCTAACTACCAGGTCTCAAATTTGAGGCAATATTTTGAGGCTAAAGCTAGAGACYGTTTAGTRAATARTAACTAGTTATAAATTGAGACTTTACCTCAAAACGTTTCAAATAGAGACTGGTTACAGAATCCCGCTATTAGACTCATAACCCAGATCTCTWTGCTTTTATTATATATTGCCTGTATAAAAAAGACAACACCAAAATACATAATGCGTATATTAATAATTAATTTTTTTTTTTTTCGATTTGTAAAATTGACTGTTTGTATATAATACATAATATTTACACTTTGAAATGAAAGCGTGTATTTTATTTTCCCCCTTGGGAAGCGTTCCGATGTTATTCAGTCGTATCGATAATGCATAATTTCATTAGCACAGGGTGATCATAGTTACGGGAAAAATGGCTAGAAAAAACTTTATTCTTACTACCATGCAACAACTCTTACTAAGTCACGGTGCTAGGCTTTTGAGGTGTTTTCTTAAGTTATCAAATTATAATCCAAATTTCCTCCAATTTGCATGTACAAATTTACGATTAGTTCCGTTATTACTAAATTATTTCGAATGCTAAAGAATACTTCTTGCAACCCTGTTATCGGCTATATTCTCATTTCTCTTTCGTTTGGTCTGGCATTTTCGAAGTTAATCTTCGAAGTCCATTGCGAAACTTCCATTTACCTGATTTGTGAAATTGTCAGCAGAACATCAAAGATTCGGTAATTACGTGCGAAAACTTCATAATTTAATTGCATTTAAACAACAGAAAATGTTAATTTATTGGACTATCGACATTCGACTTACGTGCAGTGCAAGTTTAAACTAACATTTTGGGTGCATTTTTGGTCTTCTAATTACAGACGACAACCAAGGCTTCGCGTGCGTGACACGACGTGGAATTTTTTAGTTCCTTTTAATTTTTTGGAAATTATTTTCGCCAGTGAGGGCAGAATTCATGTAAAAAGTACCTGATACTGAGCACACAAGCGGGTTTTGTGGCCAATTTTGGCCGGAGGGATAACAGCAAACGCCGCGTGTACTGAGTATACGGATTTTTTGGAATAGTAGGCGGCGACGGGGAACCGTGTAGATAAGTGATTTAGATATTGGCAATCGTAGTATACGCGCAGATAGAGAAACTACGCAAGAGAAGAAATCAAAAGCAGACGTGAAAGTGACGAAGCATTAGAAGTACAAGAGAGGTCCAGGCTAAGTTAGTAAAAGAAAACTTGAAACTACAGAAGAAAAAGCGTCTAGTGCCGTTTTGTATTTGTAATTCTGACAAGCCAAGCAACAAGGCAGTGTTAGCCTATTGTAACGCTAAAAACGTGGTTTTGGTATTTGAATACTTGGATATGTCGGCAAATCCACAACCGCCCATATCACAAATTTGGCAAGGAGGTTTTGGCAGTGGTTTAAGTGCTTTAATGACAAATGGTACTGAACAACAACACCAAACCCAGCAAAGTACCCAGCAAAATAGTAATAATTTTCATAACTCTACAATGAATAGAAACAATAACAACATTGCACAAGTCAGTGAAGCTTCAGAAGGAACAAATAATTACGTTAATTTTACCCAGTTCATCATGCAGCACAATTTTTTGGGTAACAACAATGGTTTTGGACTTTCTGGAGATGGGGGTAGTGGCGAAAGTGTAAACCAAGCTAACGGCAATGAAAATGGTGCAGTTGGTGGTGCAACAAATACAGTCGCCACACAAGTTAACGGAGGCGGTGGCGTTCACGGTCAAATTGGGGCCACTAATGATTATTTTAATTTCGTCGATGCAATGAATCATAAAGCGAGTAATGATTCTGGTGGTGATAAGCAAATTCCGGAGCACATGCCACAGCAAGCAAATGTAAGTAAAAACATACATATGTGTGTACTGTATATAGCAAAGTTGTTCGGCAAATGAATGCGAGCGAATACAAATAGCAAACATACTATATTCTTAAGACAAATAAGAGTGATAAATACTCTTACAAAGAATAAAGTTATTTTTTTTTTTGTATTTTGTGTTTATAAATAAGATATTCCAAAATTTAAAACATACAAAATTCTCAAAATCGGTATGAATCATCTTTATTTGCTTCAAAACTAAGCGAATTGATAAAATACAATGTCACTTGTCAATTTTAATTTTGAACTGCTTTGTAATTAATTTTGTTATATTTTTCTTTCGCCGGCCGTGGTTTTAATCTAACTTTGTTTTCTTCAGCTTTATTCCAACAGCCTGTTTTCCCCATTCAACAATTTTAGTAGCTTATATTCAAGTAGCGGTCAAAACGCCAGCGGCGGTTACAACACATACAATGACACAAATACAAGTGTTGGTTATTTTGACAATGTTTACACACCCTTTGGCAATAGCGGCGGCTATTATATGAATCCTTTTGCCACTGGTTTCGATTTTAGTGCTTCGAACTTGCAAGCTTCAGCACCTGAATTTGTGCCACGATTCAATAATCTCAGTTTGAATGAAGAAAATCGAGAGCATAACAAGCAAAACGATTATGAAACAGCAAGTAACGTCACTAGGGTTGATCAAAATAAWTTTCAAAYCGGCGAGCAGAAAGTACAAGGCATAACAAATAATGATAATAATCTTTTGAATGGTGTTAACAACGGCGCAATTTCCACTGTACCGGGTGATCGTAGTGGTGTTGACAACAACGTTTCACTAACTGCAACAAASAACAATACMGCAACGAACGGAGTAAACGTTGACACCGCAGCAGCCATTACTTCAAAGGCAGCACAACGACAAGATAATGTTAGCACAAAAAGTGATATTGGTCAAGGAATTTATGGCACTAAGAGCCAAAATAATGGTGGCCACGTAACAGTTCATCCCAACATGTTTAATCCTAATGTGACTGGTACAATATCCTCAAGCGGTGGAGGCGCAGTATCGCGTTATACCGGGACAACAAATAAACAACAATCATCGGGCGGCAGTATCTCGAGAGGTTCGTCATCAAATGGTTTTTCCCGTAATCGTAATGACTATTCCGGTTCACCACACAACCATGAACGTAATGGTAATGGCAGCGGTGGTATTGGTGGCAATAAGCACAACAATGACATCATAGATAAGTCGGAGAAACCTTCAGCTCGCGCTGAGCGTGAGCGTGAACGCGATCGAGATGCTCGTCGTTATCARAACGGGCGTCGCTCTGTTGACTACCATCGCAGCAATAAGCGTCGCGATGATTGGAATCGCAATCGCGATCGTATAAATGGTTTTCGTGTAGAAGAGAAATACTCAACAGATAATGGCAAAGATAGCCCATTACCTTCACCAGAAAAGGTAAACATTTGTTAATTAGCTACTAACACAATTTTTCTCTTTTGCTTACAAAACGGAAAAAAGAATTATCATAAAATCAAGAAGAAACTTTAACTWYGCTTTCACCGAAGCTAGAATTACTTTCACAAATAAAAACGTTTTTCTACAGGAATCGAATTTAATCGATAAGTTTGTCAGCTATATGGCTGATCTGAACAATAATTTCGGATATTGTAACGTTRTGTTCGTGAGTGATTTATTCCAAATTATGTGAACATATAGTGTCAATAAAAAGTTTTGGTTTCATTTTGATTGTTTGTATAGCAGCTATACGCTATAGWTGACCGATATCGRTGGTTCCGACAAATGAGCAGATATTTGGGGATAAAAGTATGTGTGCACACTTTCAGAACGATATCTCAAAAACTCGTCACTCTGATAATTTAGATAAACGTTTTATAGGGTCGTAGCAAACTATATACCCTATCCAGAGTATAAATATATTTGACATTTATTTAGTATTTCTTATCTTTGTCTTTTGGCTAAATATTCTCAATTTTTCAGAAGTCTTCACCGAAGAAAGTGTATCCGGAGAATGAGAAACTATCGCAGCGTGAAAAACTCATACGCGATATTGAGACGAGACGTTTGGAGTGTTTGGTTTGCGTTGAACCCATCAAAGCTCATCATGGCGTCTGGTCGTGTAATAATTGCTATCACATACTTCATTTGCAGTGTATCATTAAGTGGGCTTCATCATCGAAATCGGAGGATGGCTGGCGTTGCCCTGCATGTCAGAATGTAGTCAAGGATGTGCCACGTGACTATTACTGTTTCTGTGGTAAGGTGAAAAATCCACCATATACGCGTCATGACATCGCTCATACATGTGGAGACACCTGTGGACGCATTGAAGGTTGTACGCACGCCTGTACCCTTCTCTGTCATCCMGGGCCATGTCCTCCGTGTCAGGCTACAGTGAAACGTGAATGTGGCTGCGGCAAGACAACCAAAACAATGCAGTGCTGTCTCAAAGAACCAATTGAATGCGAATCCATTTGTGGTAAGCAAYTGAACTGTGAAGTGCACAAATGCCCGGCTAAGTGTCACGATGGCAAGTGCGCTCCATGCGCTGAGAAGGTGGATCAACAGTGCCACTGCACCAAACAGGAGCGTCAAGTTGCKTGCACACGCGACTCCCATGAYAAGCACAACTACTCTTGCGGCAAACAATGTGGCAAGGATTTAGTCTGTGGTAATCACAAGTGCAAAGATTGCTGTCATCCCGGCGAGTGTCGCACATGCAAGCTTAGTCCCGAAGTGGTCACCTCGTGTCCTTGCGGTAAAATGCCCATAGTCACCGGCCAGAGAATGTCCTGTTTGGACGCAATACCAGTATGTGAGGGCGTATGCGGCAAGACTTTACGCTGCGGCAAGCCAGCACATCCTCATCATTGCACGAGCAAATGTCATCTGGGTAATTGTCCACCATGCAACAAGCAGACCGCCGTCAAATGCCGCTGCGGTCACATGGATCAGCTAATCAAGTGCCGTCAACTATCGACACGCGCCGACGATGCACGTTGCAAGAAGCGCTGCGTAAAGAAACGCTCTTGTGGTAAACACAAATGCAACCAGGAATGCTGTATCGACATCGATCACATCTGCCCAATGCCTTGCAACTATACGCTGTCGTGCGGTAAACACAAATGCGATCAACCCTGCCACCGCGGCAACTGTCCGCCTTGTTATCGTAGCTCCTTCGAGGAGCTGTACTGTGAATGTGGTGCCGAAGTCATCTATCCGCCAGTGCCTTGCGGCACCAAGAAGCCAGCCTGCAAGCGCCCTTGCTCACGCACGCATCCTTGTCARCATCCACCACAGCACAACTGTCACTCAGCTGCCAATTGCCCACCGTGCATGATGTTCACCACAAAATGGTGCTTTGGCCAGCATGAGCAACGCAAGACCATTCCGTGCTCGCAAGAGAGTTTCAGTTGTGGCTTGGCATGTGGCAAGGCATTGCCATGTGGTCGCCACAAGTGCATCAAAACATGCCACGAGGGTGCATGCCAGGCTGCCGGYGAGGTGTGTAAACAACATTGTACCAAGTCGCGTACCACTTGTGGCCACAAATGCATGTCGCCATGCCACGACGGTGATTGCCCGGATACACCATGCAAGGAAATGGTAAGTDTGATTATTAAADCAATAAAGCACATTTCTATAACTYTCTTTGTCTTTCGTGTAGGTTGAAGTCCAATGTGAATGYGGCAACCGTAAGCAGATGCGTTTATGCCACGATTTGGCACGTGAATTTAGTCGCATTGCCACCGCCCAACTGGCCTCGTCAATGGCCGAAATGCAGCGCGGCAATTACATGGAACTGAGCGAAATACTCGCTCCAGTTAAAATCAATAAGACAAATAAAACGTAAGTAAATGAAAGTTCAATTAGGGTCATGTGTATTATTGAGGACATTGATTTATGTATAAATRGTTAAGATTAACTGAAAGGGTAAGAAAAGAGGATGTACTGCACGACTTTTTGAAAACTTTATGAAAACATGCTGACAATGGACAACAGACATATCTGTTGTTATTGGGTCGGATGTCAATCAAATTATTTGACAACGATCCTTGCATTCGCAATGTCAAATTTCTAAATTCAGCAAAATATACAAGTTGTTTCACGGYCCGGTATTTTTTCCCTACTGCTGCTTACTTTTTCTACTTAGAAACTCTGAACTGAGCGGTAAAAATGATTTCTTATCTGCACACAATAATGTTAGGTGTTAACATTAAAGTAAAATGTGTGTGAAATATAAATTTTTTAATCTCAAATCGGAAAGCAAATTTAATATACAAGTTTTGAATAAAAATTTCACAAGCCTGSTTACAATGCACCAATATTTGTATTACAATATCTTTTTTATGTTTTTCTTTTATTTTCTATATTTTCAAACACAGACTGGATTGCAATGAAGAGTGCCGTTTGCTCGAACGCAATCGTCGCCTAGCTATTGGCCTGCAAATCCGCAACCCCGATGTGCCGCAGAAATTACAAACCAAATATTCTGATTTCATACGAAATTGTGCTAAACGTGACCCCACTTTGGTCAAGTCCATACATGATGCTCTAACCACGTTGGTGAAGCTCGCCAAGGAAAGCAAGCAGAAATCACGTAGTCATTCGTTCCCGACAATGAATCGAGAAAAGCGGCAGCTGGTGCATGAAATGTGCGAAATGTTCGGTGTCGAATCGGTTGCCTACGACGCAGAACCCAATCGCAACGTAGTAGCTACTGCTTACAAAGACAGGGTGAGTGTGATGATTAATATTTATTATTTTTTATGCTTGAAGTCAACTAAAATTTACACAATTTTTTTTCACCTATTCAGTCCTGGTTGCCGGCCACCAGCATTATGGAAGTTATGCAGCGCGAATCCGGTCAGCGTCGTGTGCCGGTACCGAGCAACAATGCCTGGGGCATTAAGAGATAGAATTTTTTCCTATTAACAAATGTGTAGTGAATGCGTATGCAACAAGTGTAACGTTGAATAAATCGTTTGAATGTATGCTGAAATACACTAAACAAATACAAAATATTAAAAATAAAAAATAAAGATACAACATACAGAGAAAAAAATTAGACATTTATCAAAAAAAAAAAAAAGGAACATTGAAAACGTAAATATTCTATTCTAAAATTACAACATAACAATTTAAACATAAACAAAAAAGGCTGCACTAAACATACAAAATGCAAAATACCACTTTAAATTGTTTATGCATCAAAGTTTAAAATCAATGAAAAAAAAAAAACAAGAAATAATTCACAATTAAATGTATGTCTATCTAATTTGCTCRTTATATATTTCCAAAAGAAAAGAAAGAAAATATATTTTGAACTACTATCGTACCCTTAATTTTTTGCGTTACTATCTGGCAATTATCTCAATTATAATTTTGCTTCTAGAAACTTGCACATGGATATCTTCTTATAATTTTCTCTTTATTTACATTAAAATCATTAATAACATTAATTTTATTTTGAGTATAATCACTACTTTTATTTACGAGACAATACTACATTACAAAATACATACATATACATCAAATACATAAAATACGGTGGAAGTTGAATGTGAGTTAATAATAAAAAATTCTTCAGCGAAATACTTGTGAAAGATTTGTACACAAAACAAAACAAAAAGAAMTAAATATGAGTAAATTGTGAATGAATCGGCCGTATGAATCCATAATATATTCCTGAATGTAATGAGAAATCAAATTGAATAAAGTTGTTTATTAATATGTATGAATTGCGAACATAATAAAGGAAATGCGTTTTATTTTTGCATTCTCCATATCGTGGAGTTAAATTTGCAGCTTTTGGACAAGAGGGTCAGAAAGATTTGGCGTTTTGTCAGAGTTGTATCAAATTACAATTGAATTAACGTATACTAGAATATTACTGAATACTAGATTCAAAAATTTCCAAATCTCAATTTCAAACCTCACAAATACAAAATATTTCTTACCGTTGGTGTGGACAATAATCCATAACATACATATGTATAGCTTATAAGATCTTCGTTCTGAGTGTTACGATATCCCTGTTCAGAGTAGGGCCGTAGAGCGAAAAYCGGGGGCGGGTATGATTGAAGTGAATTATTGGTAAAAACAATCTACAAAAGTTTATTGGCTGAGCACGGAKCCACCTGACAACTTCTTCACTAGTTTCGGTGCTAGTAGAGAGTAAACAAGCTCTCACGGTCTTTCAAATTCCAAGTCTTTTAAGGATGACTAGTTGCATATTGGGAGCTTTCATCTCTACTTAATGCTTGTTCAAATTTTTTCATGCTTGAACATTTATATTATCCATCAACTGGTGGGATCTGCACATTGTACGTCGCCTCAAAAAGTAAATTTTTATAAGTGAGATTGTCGATAAAAGAGATAAACGATAATATCGTCTGCCAAGGTTCTTCCGTTATATAGAAAATTTTTCTTTTGATGKTAGAAAACAGTTTTTTCAAATTCTCTTCCGCACATGACAGCACTATATTCGGATCATCTTGTTGTTGTTGGTGTTGTAACGGCAGAAATTCTGCCGAGTTGACAGTCCTTGGCCAGATAAAAATCCGGGTCCGTTCCGGTTTTCGTAGAATCGACTGTCGTGGGAACGACATCTCTACATACTTTATCGTCTCCATTTTACATTCAATCCGATTACCACCGAAACCAGATACACTTGGAATCGAACCCAGCTCGYTTTTGCCACTACAGGTACATACTTTCTATCATGTGGATCAACTCTATTTATTTTTCTTTCATTGCTGAATAAAATACAAAACCGCTGAGGGTCTTYCATACCAGTCGAAGGTGCCCCCACCTAATCGAGATGCAACTTTTTTTCCTTATGTAGTGGAACAGAAATTTTTCGATCGATGATTATTTGTTGACAACCTAACGTCCTATCAACACGGTCTATTGCAACTCGGTTTTCGAAGGGTTTGTGTCCCCTTTGACATTTTATAATCGTTTTCAATAAAGGAAATTGCAWTAAGGAATATTAAATTTGCTTTGTTTATTAATTTGGATACAATTTTTAAAACCGAGTTGTTCTTAAGTAAATTTCTCACTAAAATATCAATGCTATATGTATCAATATTTCAGAGATAATGAAAGAGCATGCAAGAGCAAAAATGACCGTTATGACACTGTACTCTTTAAAAGATACGCAACTACACGCATACTTATGTATATGATTTATGGTCGGAACAGACAATATCGGACTACTATAGCATATATGTACATAGCACTTTACAAACTGACCGAACAAAATTTGGTTCTTGAATTTTAATAATAATAATTGTTTTTAATAATTTCAATTCATCCTAATGTAGTAAACGAGACAATAACTTGGCTGGAGAATTGGCATATGGATATGCCTGCATTTATGTACATATAAATGTGAATTCTTAAAACATTTCTCATATTTGTCTGATTATTTTTCATACTTCGAGGAAAATTAAATTCATTTCTTAAATAACACTAAAAATAAATTTAATTAAACCAGTTATAATTAAATTAGCAACTCATTTATAAAATAGCCTATTTGTATACAATAAACATAGCGCCCAACGTGTTAATTTGTGTATCTTGTAGATACTTTTCCACAAGTCTACGAACACCCAACTGCGACAACACGACACAGCACACACGCTAAATGCCAATGTAATTCCAGCGAGCAACACTAGCTATTTCACTTACACCACCGACATCGTTACGAGGAAAATACATAAATATCTCATGCTGGAGCTGTTGCCGCTTTCCAGGAAGAAGAGTGTATCCACAAGTGTGCAAATTATTGTTGATTAAAAACGTACACGGGCAGTGGGAACCGAAGTGCATCGCTGTCGTTCTGAACKGGCGCTGATCTGAGCAGAGGCAAGAAAATCTCAGTTGTTTCGGAAAATTGAAAGCGTTCGCTAGTGTTTAGAGCGCAAAGTGTGCGGTTTTGTGCGAAAGAAAGGTTTTGCCGAATTTTAACGGGGACGTAGACGAAGACGACGTCGTCGGTGGTAAACAGTGAACGCCATTGCATGTGTGAAGCGGCGTCGGTGCAATATAAGCAATAGTAACAATAAGAATAAATTAAAAGAAGTATACATGTATGTACATGTGCATTAGTGAGGAGCAAGAGCTGTAGCGGACATACACAATTCGATAAACGCATGCATATACGTACATATGTCTGTATGCTTGTGTCTCTCGTTGGTCGCGACGGTTTGTGTGCGTGCGTCCAAACATTTTTTTCGTGTTGATTTTTATTAGGATTCATTTCGTCGAATTTCTGCATGAGATTTCTCTTTAAAGCAATTGATTAAATGTGATTTGTCGCCAGACAAAAGTTTTGAAAATAAAGTACCTGGCTAGAACGTATGCGAATTTTGTGTTTTGGATACAACAGCTTTACCAATCACATGCAATAGTTGGCACCAGCTGGAGCTGCATTTTTTGTGTATAATTAAATGGATGTGCCAAGCAGGATTCTGGGGAAAAACATATGTATATTTTCTTAATAGAAAGTTRTGACAAGTATCCAAAACTTGAATTTGTGTTGAAAATGCAGCAAATGATTGTGAAATCGTACGCAACTTGAAGCAGCCGGAGTGCCGAAAATTGTATTAAAAAAGAGTAAATGATAATTAAGTGTATTACAGTGAATAAGAATTCTTCCAAATTAATAATGCTGAGATAAAATATTTCAAGCAGAATCAAAAGAAATAAAGGAACGAAAAGCCTCACAAATATCCTGATTAGATTTTGGTAATAAACAACACGAAGAATACCTAATTGTGCAAACTGTCGAGAAGTGAGTGTAAAAACATTTTCTCAGCTTATACCAATTTGTTTTCATCTTAGTTTTACTCTTTCCATTATTCAGCTGGTTGGGGGCCTTCAAACATAACGCTGAGACATGCGCATAGATAGGCAATTGCCATAAAAGTAAATAAAAATAAAAAAACTACATTCAAGTGCCGCGGCATTAACAATAATTAGCACAACAATGTTTGAAGAAATTTCTTAAATGAGAAACATCTTCACAGCGATCTGCACATACATATTCAAAGTTATAACATTTTAAATAATCTCTTATATGTAATTAAATGTAAACTTTTATTGACTTCCTTTGCTAATTCCCCGAAAATCTGTGTTTATTTCTTGTTCCTGTGGTATATGTATATGTTTTAAATCAGGCAAAAACATGGTTACATGCGTTTGCATGTATGTTGTACATTCGTGTGCTTCTGTTGTATATTCGTCGTATCGACTTCGTCCGCAGTCAACAGTCGTTCGGTGCTGCATTGTTRTGTTCTGCAACTTCGCCATTGCGATAACAGAGTCTGTTAACGCTGCAGCAATGCACATTTGCACTGYAATCTGCTCTGACAGCAGCGCTTTCAGTTGTGACTTTGACGTTGGCGTCGCAGAAGTTACTGTTATTTAATAGAGAACGCATTAAGCGTATACGTTTTATTATAATATGACATTATAATATATTTATAAAAAAATGTGTAGTTAAATCCAACTTCGTACAACATTTTATTCTGATCAAACATTGTTACATTTGTTTGTTGYAGCGCTGCTTGGCTGTTGCTGGAACTCCGTTTGTATTTGATAAATATTAGCTCTCACTGACGACAGATGTGAACTCATATTTGCGCTATCAGCTAATGTGCGCTCTTTCTCTCTCACAGTATTCCCTCCTTTAYGCCTCTCTTGCTTTTTTTGGTACCATGGATATTTTATCTGCGAATGAAAAAGACAGCTCCTCAATTTTATATTTATTGGTGTTGTTTTGTTGTGAATTAGATTGGAAAATGGAAAATAAAATGTTTGTTATTTGTTATGAATACTCATTACAATTTATTCGCTTTTATTTGGCAACCCTTCGCCAGTAAGTTGATTAGCCTCACCACTGACAGCAGTAGCAATGAATGGGGGTTCTCGTTGATTAAGCCAGATGTTTTGTTGTTGAACGTTGATGCAGTAGCATTCAAGATAAGCAAATATTAGAATGTGTRGTATTAATATAAAAAATGTTTATATAGTAGGTATGTAGTCATTTGAAGTTTTCACAKCTAGATTTCRTATTTATAAATAGGAAGTRATGTTGGATATGTAYRTATGTRCATATGTATGTATGTATTTTTGAACATTTCTGATACATATGCGATGCATACATATGTAATGTATTTATGTATCCYTAGCAGCAAAGATGATTGTACATAATCATGTAAATACTCCTTATGAGAACTAATTGGAAACACCGACAAAGAATTGGTTAATATAAAATATATGGTAAACACATATACAGTAATCGCGAATTAGTGCTTCGCAATAGGTCCAAAAGAGACCATATAAAGAG
Source organism: Bactrocera latifrons (assembly GCF_001853355.1). Lineage (NCBI taxonomy): Eukaryota > Metazoa > Arthropoda > Insecta > Diptera > Tephritidae > Bactrocera > Bactrocera latifrons. The sequence goes on from NW_017536630.1 coordinate 283,316, forward strand.
ATGCTTCCATATTTGGATATTCTGCATTGGTTTTTTTTTTTATAAAAAATGGATGCTCTATTTGACTAAAATCTAGGTCTAACACTCTTTCTTTGAACACCTTTGTCAAGATTTTCCAAGGTTCGGACTTTTGTTTCTAAGAACAAAGTATTTTACTTACATTTATTTAACATTTTAGCGATATTCCTTTTTACTTTTAAACAGATACTGCCAAAATATGTACTTGGGGTTGGGGTTGAGGATACRCACATATGTATGYATGTATGTAAGTATGTATATAAGGGCGATGAAAAAATACTGAATAACGGAAAACCTAAATAAATTGGTAATTTCCCTCTAAATTTTTTGCACAAGTAAAATARTAACTCATTGACGATACTGACAAACAATATGATCAGAATATGATTTATTTGTACGGGAATAAAAGAAGTCGTTCATCACGACTTTTTGGTGCTTTATTCATCAAGTCGATGATTATGTGATTAAAAAAGCGATTGGWTCCGTCAATGCTTCACATCTCTGTCTTCTGTGKGAGTTATGCAAAATTCTAAACAATTATAACATCAATTGTGTGTGGAAAAGTTTATCATATTTCTCTGGCTACATTTATTAATAAAAATATATTAATTTGAATGGGTGTAAGATATATTTATTCACAAAGTTGTGTTTACATATTAAATTTGATGGGAGCAGTAAAATAGTAGTAATGTGGTACATTTTTTTTTTTAAACTGAAGGATTTTTGGAAGTTCCTTCTATACGAGATATTAGTACTTGGTAGCATGGCCATGATTTTTAGTAACAGCAATACAACGCTTCTTCATAGAATCTACGAGACTCTGGCATCTTTTTAGTSGTATGTTCTGCCATGCTTGCTGCACTACGGTCCATAACTCATTGTTGTTTTTGGGTTTGTCATTCCATACGGCTTTCTTAACGTCTGCCCAAAGGTTTTCAATGGGATTGAGGTCAGGGGATTGAGCTGGCCAATCCATGACCTCAATTCCATTGACCCGAAACCACTCCTTTGCCACCCTACTGGTGTGCTTCGGGTCATTATTCTGCTGAAATATCTTTTTCAGCGGGATGTCCTCTTCAGCAAATGGTATCATAATATACTGCATTATATCCACGAATTTGTGTCGGTCCGTTATGSTAGTAATCTTGTGAATTGGGACTAGTTTTTGTGCTGAGTCTGGGGTCGTACTCTCTATTAGGGGAGCATCTTAGATACTGACGGGACCCTTTACCGCCGTATAGAATAACTTTTGACACGTCTGTCTAAAAGATGTTGCGCCATTTCTCAATCGGCAAATTATCAAAGGGGTCTTTTGGCAAATTTAAAACGACATGCTATATGATTTTTTTTAATAACGGTACTTATCGAGGACTGCGGACATATAAATTATGAACACCACAGGCCAGGTTCAGTTCATTCCGAATCTCCATAGCTGACATTCTACTACAACTATTGGTGTAAAATTCTCGGAAAGAATCCATATTGCATTATCGTTTTTYACATTTCTCTCGACCAATCTACACGATTTTTTTAGCGATTGACATACGAGGTGTGTTCAAAAAGTATCGCGTATTTTGTGTTTWTTCAAAAATTATTTATTTATTCATGAATATCTATCTTATCCCCTTCAAAGTAATCTCCATGAGATATTATACATTTGTGCCAACGGTTTTTCCAATCTTCGAAGCACTTCAAAAAATAATTTTTTTTTATCTTCTTCAGCTCCTCCTTCGATGCCGTCTTTATCTCGTCAAGAGAAGCGTAACGTCGTCCTTTCATGGGCCTCTTCAGTTTAGGGAACAAGAAAAATTCACAGGGGGCCAGATCTGGGGAATACGGCGGCTGCGGCATCATTAGTGTGTTGTTTTTGGCCCAAAAGTCGCAATTTTAAATATATGCTGGTCCCAGTAGTGAATATAGTGTTGTCCAAATCTCACGATAGGTCACATGACGAACTTGCAATATCACGCATTAGTTTCAGGAACAAAAACAAGTTTTGAACTACTTGTAAGAAATTCGTCTTATAGTATATATGTATATATTTTGACTCCTAAAGCCCCAATCAATATGAGAAACAACGGTTTAATAATAATACGAGTACTTGAAAAAAATTCAAATTTTCAGGTTCTTACACTTTATTCATTACCTGCTTTTGCCTATGCTTTCATAAACACTTTTTCCAACATTCAAACATTGTTGCTGTTGCTTTTGTTTTTATCTGCAAAAAAGATAACTATGACCATTGCTATGGATGTTTCCCTGCAACAATTCTTCTTTTGCGCTGCGCACTAATTCGCAACAACGAGTGAGTGATTTTTCTTATTGTACTTTACTCTCATTGTGTTGCTCAGAGCGCCATTTATCACAATATGCTACACCTTGGGAATAACACCAAAGCAAATTAGACTCCGTTTGTGACAAAGGATAACAGATAATAATGATGAAGAGCGTTGCACAGGGAACACACAAAGAATATGAATGTGTGCAGAGAGAGAAAGTGCTTAGCTATTGTTCGTATATAGTACATATTTTTCTTGATTAGCTAAGTTTCGAAGGACATGTGCGTCTGAGTTCAGAAGTGACAACTTTTGCTGTTCACAATAAGAATATTTCTTTTTTCGTGATGTGTACTCCGTTTATAAGACCCATTCGATTTAGGTAGCTCTCAGTAATTTTTCAAAATCTTATGAACTTCATCCCCACTTGACATTTTTTCTACATACAAAAAAACAAAAAAATGAAAATAAAATTAAAAAATTCAAACATATTGTAAACATATATTTGAAAATGGGTCCAATTGCAACCCTGGAAAGTATATGAAAATGAAAAAGAATATCAAACTATGTACCTAGCAGCGAACTGCTACAAACAAAAACGCCAAGCGTGTCACTTGAGCTACAAAATCTGTTGTAGGTCGACAAGAGAATCTTTGTTTAAAACCAGTCTAACGTCAAGTAACCACAGGAAAAGTCTCCCTGTACGAACTAGCTCTATATGAGGTTTGCTTTGGCGATTCCCAGAAAGTAGAGGTTTTAATATGCTCTCTTCTCTTTTTTGACAAGCGAGTTTTCTGAAAATATTTAATATTACGAGCACTTTACTATACATTGTTAATGTTTTTATATGTTTGAATTGTCCAAGTCTTTACTACATTTATTTGCTTTTCTTATTTTTTATGTTCTGAGTGTATTTGACTGTGTTTTTTTGCATATTCCACCCTATTTTTTTCCCTGGTCGCATATTGAAACAATTTTGTCCCTCTTCAGGCGTCAAATATTGTAACCAGCTTTTTAGTACACGAATAGTTTGTGGTAGACCTTTATGGACAGATATTACGGATTAGAGTTGCCACTTAATCAAAAAAAAAAAAAGCTGCGCTGAGTACTAAAAACTGTGTGACAAAACGTAAATTTAAACTTTTTTATAAACTTTTTTCAAAAATATTCCGAAACTTTTAAAATATAATTTGAAATTTCTATATTTAAAGCACATTTTCGATTTTTAAAAATGATAACTCAATCTTGATAGACACCTCAAGTTTTTTTGCGTTCTGCATTGCTATTCGTTGAAATTATACATTTAGGCTCGCCCTTTTATAATTTTCCAGTTGACAATCTCTTTTCAAAGAACAGCAGTAATGTACACTCATCTGACAAGCTCATCAACTTTGACACCCTTCTTCCATTACGTTTAGGTCCTGGTGAAACAGCTCTGCTTGTTCTTCTCTATAATCTAAATTATCCGTAAATTTATCCTAACTTCGCACTCACATCTAGAGTCTCAAAGATTGCCAGCATTTTTTACATGGAACAGTCATAACTTTGCTGTTTTGATTTTTATTAAAACTTTTCAGTGTGGAGACTGATAGTGGAGATCACTTGATATTTCTATGCGCAAAAAATTAATTGTATTGCTATCGAGTTGGTAATTGATCAAAAAAGGAGATATGCATTACATATCAATACTTTACAATATTAAATTCGCGCTCTGTAAAGAATATTCGGCCTACTGAACGTACGTTTCGCAACACCATCACACCATCACCCATCTTGAGGCCACGTCCAGCACGGAGTGAATAAAATATAACAGCCGTGCTGAGAGTGTACACGCAGACCAGAGTCGATTCGGCACCGTCGGACTGACGTATGGAACGACTTGGCGAGTTTTATGTTGAGATCTTAAATTGAAAGCTTATAAAATACAGCTTGTGCAAGCTCGTCGCTTCGCTATATGAGCTCTTCGAAAGTTCCAAGAATATCAGACGTTTTCGAGCCAAATTTGTTTGGGTATGTAAACAAGCAAAATTGCCGCATTTGGGACGAAGAGCAACGTGAAGAGATTTGAGAGCTGCCATTTCATCTAGAAAAAAAAACGGCTTGGTGTAGTTTGTTTGCCGGTGCAATAATCGGTCGATATTTCTTCAAAAATTGCGACCGTTATCTCGTCGTAATAACCGACTATTGATGCTTGAAATTGAAGCTCGTGATCTCGGCGACATCTGGCTTCTTTGGTTTGTGATAGACTTTTTCCTGTGTGGATCCCGCTTCACTTAGGCATTGGAGCAAAACGGCCAACATTTTAAAGAGATAATCTCGAAAAAGACCCATTTTTTAAATGATCTTCAGCATTACATTTCTAACGATTTTACGCCGAACCGATAATTTGCTAATAAAGCATTTTTATTTTAAATACCTGTCAAATTGCAGCCTCACACTTATTGTCCGTTGACATATAGTGCTCGTCCATGTTAGAAGCCCTTTAGTAGATCCGTCCTACCCTCTAACCGAACTGAAAAGAACTATTAATGTTGGGCGATGCTAATTAACAGTTTTAAATTCTGTTCGATGGAAAAGCCATTAACCGCATTTGGAAGAACCATTGATCACTGACGAGGGAAATTCTCACCCCGGGAAAAAACAGTATTTTCAAAAATTGACAGAACAAGACAAATCTATTTCCGTTTTTTGCTCATCAGTGGTCAGGTCGTGTAGTATATTCGGATTTCCATAATTTTGACTATAGTAATTATACGTAGCTTTGACGCTACTGCAGCCATATACACATTAATTTTACTAGATATACCCTTATGTCATAAAAGCGATCACTTACCTATGTAATGCATAAAAAAAGGAAAACACACTTGCTATTGTAGACATAATTTAATTAAAAAGTTACTCGCAATTAAATTTACTATAATAATAGTTCCGACTTTTTCACATTCTCATTTCAGGACGAAAACAATAGTACGTATACACAACAAAACGACGTAAACTACACAAACTGCTTGCAAATAACAACAACCACACTTCAAATGTTACGGTGAAGAGCGAGAATAAAAAGGATTTGCAAATAAAATATTAAAAATCGAATGCAAATTGTAAATTTCACCGAACAAAGAGAGCAAAACGCAGTAAAAAGCGGGGAAAGTCAGCGAAAGACTGCGCCAATCAGCGGTGAAAAATACGAAATGCGTCGGAAAAATATCTAAATAAAAGCAATTTTCAATGGAAAATACGTAAATGCGAAGTGGGAACCCCGTTAAAAGCACGCAAATCGCATTGCCTTGCAGTGAGTGAAGTCAAAGCGAAAAGTGTAAAAAATAATTGGCAGTGGATAAAAAAGTGTCAAATGTGAAGCCAAAATAAAAAGTGACGAGCAAAACGACGAGCGCATGCACAACGTGAAGTGCAAAGCGAGTGTATGACAGTGAAGGGTGTTACGCGGGGAGCGCAATAGTGGCTTGTGGCTGCGACGGTTGATCGGGTTGATACGTTGCGGAAAATCCTTTGTTTTCACTTTGGCTTTCCGGCCAAAGCTTGCAACAACACAGGCGCACAAAAATAAAATAAATTGAAATCATAAGCTCTCGGCAAATTTAAATACGGTAAAACCGATGTATGTCCTCCGCCTCATCCGCGCCATCTAAGCACGTAAACGCGCGTAAGAACGAAATCGAATACTCGTATGCCTTTTTTGGAAATACCCGCCGACTAGTTAAACAATAACAATAACAACTGGTAAACTGCGCCGCGAAACGTGCGGAAATTTTCGTTGCTGCACATTGCCAAACGAAAGGCATACCTAGCGAAAAACCCACTGTAACCGCGACCGAACGGCTGCCGGCAAACGCCACACTACAATCCCGATTTTCCACCGCACAGCARGCGCAACCGTTTAAGGYTCGCAGCCTAGTCGCCTGCCGCGTGTCGCTACGTTTGTGTGACTGCGGAATTTTCGGTGCGTCGTCGCCGCCGTGTTTGTTGTGGAAATTTGGCAATTTCACAGGCGCAACGGTGCGCACTTTAGCCTTGAAACCGCATAGCACACATTSGGGCGTTTGGCATTTCACATGCCTGTATGTATAAAGAACGCTTGAATCACATTGGATAGTGCAGTCGGTTTAGGGTCGCTTAACTGTTGGCGTTTACCAGCAAACAAGMGCATTAAAATTTACGTAACGGTTTGCTGTAATCAACGGCGTATCGAGGCTCTGCCATTCAATTGAATCTTTGGAGGCGAAGTACCTAAGTTTTACAGTGTGTCGCGGTGTTTCTGCTGTGCTCTCTAAAGCGTCGCGGTAAAACGTGTTGATGAACTGCAATTTAGTATTRACGCTCAAATACTTTTCTGTTGTTGCTGTTGTTAAACAATAATGTCATCAAAATGTGGATTAAACCTGATTTTCGTGTCGATCATTTTCATTATCATCGTAAATGGTAAGTTGGAATCGTATATGCACATGGATAGTATTTACATTTCAGCGTATTAAATATTTACTATTTTTATAGAACAATTCGTAGGCACTWTGTTTCCAATTAGATCCCAGTCTCGACGTTTACTTCTTCACTCTCGCTAAATTTATTTTCCAGAATACATTTTCCTTAGAGAGAGAGAAAGAGAAAAAAAGTTGCTGTGGGCCAGATCGGTAGAGTACGGTATAAGGACAAAAGCATTCCCAACCTCTAATAAAGAAATTTTTCCAAAGTTTTCCTTGATCCTCTTCTTCTTCTTTTAAATGAGATACAAACATCCCAAAACAAATAAGGCATAACTGCCTGCTAAGTTTTTTCTATTTTAGTTCCTTTCATGGCCTGCGGACTGCTCGGATGTGGAGTAATATTGAAACATTTAACTTATCGATGCAAAAATTCGGGYTTCTGTTGACAGAATTGTTCTAAATCCGCTCAGAATTATAAATTTGATATTGTATTCTGTTGATATTGAGCTCTAGCGGCACTTATTTGGCACAGAGATTTCCCATACTCAACTCATACTCCTCTTGATCTCAATGAACTTCATCTTACAGCCTTATATGGACTCTATATAAGGAACCGCATAACACTTACCAAGCCACTTTAGTGTTTCATTTAATAAACAAAGGGTTTCATTATTGCACAAAATTATTTGTATACTCTTACAACGAGTTGCTACACAGTGTTATTGTTTTGTTCGCCTGACTTTTGTACGTATCACCTAAAACTAAGCCAGATAAATATGTCATTAAATGTATATAAATGATCAACGGGACGAGAAAAGTTGAAATCCGGTTGCCTGTCTGTCTGTCCGCCCGTTCGTKAAATCKGWAACTTGAGTAAAAATTGATGTATCTCGATGAAACTTTTTATGAAGGTTCCTTAGTACAAAAAAATTATGTGTTCGTAGATGGGCGTAATCGAAACACTCCTAATCCCACAAATCGCCAGCAAMCGAACACATATAAAGTGCCATAACTAAGCATTCAATGAAGATATAAAGCTGTAATTTGGTACAGAGGATCACAGTAGTAAGGGGCACCTGTGGACAAAAATATTGGAAAAGTGTGCGGGGCCAAAGTCGCCCTCTAGCAAGTTTAATGTACATACATATCTCCTAAACTTTATCTAAAACAACCAAATTTGCTGAATACAAATMCTATAAGAACTTCTTCCGACCAAATCTACCAAAAATAGATGAAATCGGGGATTACCCGCTCACTTCCCATATAACGGTACTGTTAAAAACTACTTGAAGCGCGATAATTAAATAACTAAGTACGCCAGATACATTAAATTTTACTACCGAGTTGGTACAAAAGCGCTTTGTAAGAACCTCTGTGAAMCTTTTTGGTGAAAGCCTATGTCTCGGGATCCGTCTAACCGATTTTGACAAAATTAAGTACGTCGCATTTTTCTTACATTCTAATGTCACATTGTGAAAATCGACKAAATCGGATAACAACCACGCCTACTTCTCATATACGCAAAATTTTAAAATTCATTTGATTCGTTCAGTTTCCAGTACACAAATCAAAAAGACAAATTGTAATATAACGGGATACAACTTTGCGCGAATAATGTCTTTAGTGTGTGCTTTATGACGAAAAATTGTTTAAATTCAATAAAAACTGTTCAAGCCCTTAGGTAMCGAATATTTAGACTCCGGTACCTATAGTTGAGTTTTGATCGAAGATATCGGTCAATGTGTGATATATGTATACAACTAATATTAAGTGATAATACTTCCATATAATGGTATGTCTGTATGTCAAAATGGGTTGAATCTGATTAGCTCCCATATATTTAATATAAGGATTTTCAAACTTCCGGGAAACTTTGTACCGCATATATCGGCCCATTTTTCAGTTATCCAAAGAAAATTAAGAGAGYGTATTTTACACATAACAATGTATCTTTGTGCCTAACTTAGATACATTTGAGCGAAAACTTGGCCTAGCCCTATATAACTAATATCAAGATTTTCGAACCTCCGACTGACTTAACTCTATTTCATTGGTTTTAACCTTAAACTATTTTCCTGGCTTTGATTCTTGCAAGTTGCAAGAGTATAAAATGWTCGGCTGCACTCGAACTTAGCCTTTTCTTACTTGTTACCAATCTTTTTAAAATAACAAATCTTTTCGTCATTGAATATGCTATATCTCATCAACAAATAGTTCGACAGCTTTCAAATTTACATATATGATAGTGGCATTTTATATTTCGGAATTACAGAACAAAAATATTCTCTACATATAAATATACAAATTGTCGAATCGCTCCGATTGAGGAATCTTATACGCGAATAAAAAGAAGTCATTGGGTGTGAGGCCAGGACTATACGGGACATTTCTTTAGAAGTGCTTCATGTGCGAACAACTTTTGTTGGATTCGACTCATCTGGAAACACCCCTAGACTTCTGTTTACTTTACGGCTCATTCGTATATATAAATCCACGATTCGTCACCTGTTGAATTACCATTGACGTGTTTCGAAGCACCGCTATCGTATATATATTTTTTACATTTCTCTCGACTATTCGAAACGAGCCTTTTTATGAGCGATCGACAAATTGTGTGGAGTTCAAAGTTATTAGTCAAATCTCCATGCAATATTGAATGTATGCTGGCTCCATTGATGCTTAAACGTATGTCGGCTTTTTATGTCGATACATAGCAACCATTGTGTTGCAATCTGGCAACTCACAGCTTTATCGATSGTTAGATTTGACATTTTCGATGCTATAAATACTGAGATCGTTTTGACATACAAAAACAGGAATTAAACCGCAAACACTTTCGCGAGATTATTTTTCAAAAGGTCGTAGATCACTATGTACAAGGCGAATTTCGTGAAGCTCGTCCAAAATCAGTTGTTGATCCGGAAATGATTGGTGTTGTGCGCAAACTGATATTGCAAGATCATTATGTGACCTATCGTGAGATTAAGATAATTAACATATAAGCTCTAATATTAAAAGTTGTARTTATTTGTAAGAGTAATGGATGACTCATTATCATCATCTTTCTTACTGCTTTGTGGGACACAAGTTCCCCGACAGTCTGACTTATGTAACGGAAATGCTTCAAAGTGTTCACTCAAACCATTTTGCTTTTGTAGTTTGGTTAAACACATTCTCTTAAAATAAACTCAACTATTCTTAAGTGGTTATATGTACATATATTCATTACTAAGTTCGTATTTTTCYCGATAATAACATATTTTTATAATATATCATATAGTATGAAATACACAGCTCTTATCTAACAAATACCCAACAAGTTTATTTTTAAAGCAAGTCTATACTTCTATATGCCTATATTTATTTGCGTTTGCTTAAGAATTTCGCAACGTTTCTGCGGTCATTTGCAATTAGCTGTATATTTCATCAATTAACATTAAGCCTGTACTTACATATATGTAAAGGAAGCACAGCCTAAAACGTAGATTTAAAAAGAGGATGCAAAGATATATATAATATTTAACACAATAAAAGCACTATTAATAGCGATATTAGTTAAATCTAGTTTTATATTAGCAATGATGCTTTAGACTCCAAGCTATCGATTATTTTATATCGAAAATATTACCGATAATCATGTTCCTGAAGGTATTTTCACTTTGATATGAAATACTTACTTTACCCTTAATAATTTGTGCTGAAGCCAAATTTCTTCTGAATTTAATATGGGTGGACAAAACCAAGCCCGAAGATTAAAATTTAAGTGTGTTCTGCCCAATTCAAAAAAAGGGAGACTCAACAATCTGTGCCAATTACCGTGGGATAAGCCTCCTCAACATCGTATTTAAGGTTCTATCGAGCGTTTTGTGTGAAAGACTAATACACACCGTCAACAAACTAATTGTATCTTATCAGTGTAGCTTTAGATCTTAGAAAAGACCCGTGATAARACAATCTACACGCGCCACCTCTTCGTCGATTTAAAAGCTGCTTTTGAGAGCACGAAAATAAGCTGCTTTATRCCGCTATGTTTGAATTTGATATCCCCGCAAAACTAATATGGCTGTGTAAATTGACGTAGAGCACCACCAAAAGCTCCGTCTATCTTTCAAATCTTAGAGCTTTGAGTATAACTCGGACAATAAAAAATGTTATTAATTTTTGCTACGCATTATTCGAATAAACTTTTTTTACTTTTAAAACTTCCGCACACGCTCGTTACCAGAACATCCATTCTAATTTTTTTCATCAGTTGCTTGATGGATCCGACACTCTTTCCCCTCGCTAAAATACCATCTACTGATTTTGTATCACTAAAGCTGACTTATCACAGTTTTACAAATTTTTAAAATAATATTWCGCTCTGCTATCTCTGAAAACAAATAAAAGAAAACGAAAGACTTATCATCTAAAAATCACAAAATAAAGTAATAGCAAATAAATTGTATCCAGAATGCTAATGGAAAACCGGTTTCGAAGGCGTAACCGTCGCTTTGAGAACAACGTRCCGATTTTTTGTTCAGTTTTCTGTTGGCAAGCGTAGTATACCGAAACAATAACATGAATCATACGAAATGTGAATAACCGAAAATGAAAATAAAAAGCATATCTCCCCTCGAAGAGAAGGCTTACGAAAGATGGGAAAGAGCAAGAAACGTACTAACCGTAGAATGGACAAAAGAAACCACACACAGAAGACAGATGGATGACTTGGTCTCACATTCGTGCACACATACAGATATAGGCATAAATARCGTTTGTGTTGTGAACCCCCTTGAAGTGTGAATGTGAAAACAAAGGCATTTCGTTAAGGAAGGAAAAGCAAGAAGAATCTGTATTTTGTGGGTTAACTTGAGTGTGGTTTCTTTATCTCAAGAATAGTGTGAGATTACTTGCACTTGTATGTWTGTGAGCGTATGTATGTTTGTGTAGGCACATTGGCACAATTATTGGCAACACCACAAACAGGTTAAGAGCGCTCAGCTGTCTGTTGGCTGAAGGAGATGCGAAGTGSCGTTGGCGCAATTGCATGGAAGTAGCTTTATTGTCGTCTTTCCGATCAATAGACGGATTTTAAGCCATCCATACAACAGCAACGCCACTTTCTACACTTTGGGCACAAGTAGTGATAAAACGAAGAAAATGAAAAAAATAAAAATTAAAAATGTGCTTGTATAATATATATGTGTATGTCAAATTAAATGTGAGTCATTGATGGCGGAAATTTATAAAGCTTGCGTTTGCTTGCTTTAATTTCATGCGAAGATGTAATTTCATGATTACGGCAAGGAAAATGTTTAAAGCGAGATAACGTTGTATAGAATTTGTAATGAATTCCATTTAAAATTCTTTGTTTATACTTCTTTAAAAAATTAATGACTTCAAACCAAAAAAAAAAAAAAAAAAAAAAAAAAAAAAAAAAAAAAAAAAAAAAAAAAAAAAAAAAAAATACAAAACATTTCTGAGGTTCAGCAAAACTTCGTAAATGTTGCAAATTTTTATCTTATATTAATTATTTTATATTTTGTATATGATATTAAGCAAAGGTTGGGAAAGGAGCAGAATAAAACATTTTCTTTGATGTCGTTAATTTGAGAATAACAAGAAAAATTGTATTTGACTTTGGTCRGCAGTAAAATCTGTGAAATAACCTATGGTTCTTCACGTATTGCAGTTTAAGTCTTCCCTCTTCAAAACATGTTCGGGAAATTGTCTAACACAAAAAGAGTATTTAAATCTATACTTTTTTCGAAATAACTTGGGCATTCTCATACAATTCTCCTTCAAGTAAGGCTATGGAGGCATTTATGCTGTCAAATGTGGCATYCAAATCAGCAAAATAACAAAAAAAGTTTTAAAATTTATTCCGAATACGAAAAATGTGACCAGTTTGAAAACTATTTACTGTTTCATTTCGACTAGTTTTCTGATTCTGAAAATAATACTTTTATTGATTTTCTCATAAGTTCGCATGTTTATAATACAAGGGTTATCCGGAAAGTATTAGGACTGAGTCGATTTAAAGAAAACCTATTGAGCCAATCGTTATAATTCTTTAAAAACTTCCACAATAGGTTTATTCTGCCTCGGTGCAGCGCTGTCAGTCCGATTTCCAAGCATTGAAGGCGTCATGGAAAGCATTCTCCGAAATAGCCTGGTTGGATCCTCTCTGTCGTCTCAAAATGATCTAAAGACTTCCTCTTTGTCTTGGGATCATACTCAAAGATCTATGACGTTTCACCTTTGATTACGTTATTCAAAAATTGGGGGTCGCTTTTACACATCCGTCCGTCTGTCCGTCTGCCCGTCCGTCCGTGCAAGCTGTAACTTGAGTAAAAATTGAGATATCATGATGAAACTTGGTACTC
>NW_017536630.1:297457-305874 GCF_001853355.1 Bactrocera latifrons
AATGAAACCGATTCTATGATTTGTTTTTGCTTCCAAAAATTTTCTCTCTGCTCTAAAATATTTCTGAGGACTCTTGTCGAAGACAATCTAGGGTTGTYTTCGACCAGAATCCTCAGTAATACYTTGCAGCTTGCARTCATGTTGACATGYCTCTGCAGAAATAGGAAATTGCATACTCAGTAGTTTCCCTGTTAAATTTCTAAGGAACCGCCTCTATTTGACTTTCAACCACCTACGAAGGTTTCAAATCACCGAACCTACGCAATGCCTCTATAAAGTAAGTTCAAGCTTCACTTAATTGCTGTCGAGGTCAACACTTYACAATTGTTTTACCTCCACACATATTCACATCTACTAACGTACGTACAGGTATGCGTGTGTATAGCTACCAGAATTTTGAGAAAAACCAAAAATTTCACATAACCGGTTGTGAAACGTTGTGATGGGCCAACTGTTTAACCTATCACTTTACGGCCAAATGCCTTTTGGCTCAAATTGTATGGAGCATCGCACACGCATACATCGATACATGTGTATATGTGGTTCCAAAGTAGATAATGCTCATAAAGCATGCAAGCACACAACAAATACTATTAATTTACAAGCTCAACTACGAGCCCGACTTAGCAGACATATTTACACCTTTACAGGCATACATACATATACATATATATTTACATTAGTCATATTTGCTTGCATAGAAGTGTTCGTAGCTTTTCCGAGAGCACCACAAGATCGAGACATTGACCTCGGGTGTATTGTTTGCTGTTGACGGTTTGTTGGTATTGTTGTTCTGCTTGCCGGTTGATTGTCGGCAGTGCAAATGAGCTTGTTGCCGGCCAAGTGAGCAGGCAATCAGCCAAGCATTCAAATAAGCAACCTGTCTGACGCTTTGACAGTTCGCGGCATATCAACAAACATTCGTGTGCGTATGCTTGTCAGTATGTATGTATGTGTGTAGTTATTGCTTGTAATGTGCATAATTTGTGAGTTGCTGGGCTATGTCTGCTCACTGGAGTGTACGAGATAGCCAGCCCGATCTGATTTCTACCTGACAAATACACAACATACACACGGTACATACAGATGCAAAACAAAGTGTGTAGGCATGTGTGGGACAAATGTGTAAATGTTTGTTTTTGCGTAAAAATGGAAAGCGCAGATAATTATAGTTTATTTAGAACCATAAAAAATATTTGCCTATAATATTTTAATAATATGCTTCCGCTGCGGTAGACGGTTTGCTGTGAATTCCTTTCTGTTGATCATTAGCCATATATTTTTAGAAAACTAATATTTCCACACAATTGTATTCTCATAAATACATATAAAAACAAAAAAAACCCTTTAACTTCAGCTGCATCGAAGCTAAAATACCCTTCGATGGGTGCATTTTTACAATGTAAGAGGATATAAAAAGATATTTATCTTGAGYTTGATCGGTGAGTTTAAATGACAGCTCTATGCTATAGTAGGCCGGTCTAAAAAAATTCCTCTAGTTCGTAGCGATGCCAAATTTCATGAAGATATGTTGTCAAATAAAATAGTTTTCCATMTAAGGACTTGATCTTTCCTTTKTGCAGTCAATTGGAGATTCCTAGTGTAATCAGGTCCTCCTCCRCCTGGTCTTTCCAACAGAGTRGAGGTATTCCTCTTTCTTAGCTTTCCTCGACAGGTACTGCAGCGAATACTCTCAGAGCTGGGGTGTTTTCGGACGACCAGCTTGGGCGCTGTCACGTAATTCGCTGATCAATGKCGTCGCATATCTCGTATATAACATCGTTCCATCGAATGCGGTATTCCCCGTTGCCAATGCGCAAATGACCATAAATTTTCTTCATCATCAAATTCTGTCATCGTCCCTGCCTCTGTACCATATAGCTGAACGAAGATGATGACTAGCATTGGTCTCTGTTCGTCGAGAGATGGCTTTACTTCTCAATAGTCTACTCAGTCAGAAGTAGCACATGTTGGCAAGAGTTATTCTACGTTAGATTTCGAGGCTGACGTTGTTGTTAGTGTTAATGCTGATTCGAAAATAGACGAAGTTATGAYGGTGCCGTAGGAGCCAAGTCGCGAATRTGGCGACTGTTKGCTTGATAACAGCAGATATTTCGTTTTGCCCTCGTTCACAACCAGACCCATTGGGTTCGCTTCCTTACTCACTCTGGAGAAAGCAGAACAAACGGCGCKGATGTTGATGCCAATGATATCAATATYATCAGATTGAAGAAGTCACATGATAGAGAGTCTCCTTGTGTGAAACCTCGTTTGGTATCTAACGGCTCAAAGAGGTCCTTCCCGATTCTGGCGGAGCTTTTTGTGTTGCTGAACGTCAGCTTAGCTTTACGGGAATACCAAATTCAGTCATAAAAGCATAGRGGTAGTTCCTTGTGCGATCTTCCTTTCACAGGTTTTTTCCAAGGTTTGATTGATTGTAGATTTTCCAGGGCTAAAGCGGTACTGATAAGATCCAATCCGTTTTTTGGCGGTGGGCTTCAGTCTATTAAACAGTACGCTTGATAGAACTTTATATGCAATGTTGAGGAGGCTTAGGAGGTGGTCTGCTTTTTTGTGAATGGGAAGAGCGCACTAAATTAAAATCGTCGAGCGCTCTTTCGGCCGACGATATTCTACAAAAAAGCTGTTTTTGCTCCTTATCAATTCTTCGCCGCCGTATTTGAACAGATCGATCGGCAATCCATCGGCCCGGTGCTTTGTTGTCSTTTCGACGGGTAATTGCTATCCGAACTTCTGCATGGTCGGGCAGTAGAACGTCTGCTCCATCGTCCCCGATTGGGGAATCGGGTTCGCCTTCTCCTCACGTTGTGCGTTCACTGCCATTCAGCTGTCTGGAGAAGGGTTCCCTTCACAATTTCGGTATGCTCTAGGCATCCGTCACTGGATCACCGCTGTGGGTTCAACAAGAGTTCCAAACATTGAGTCTAATGAAAGAATTTTGAATAAAGAATAATTTTCAGAGATAATATAATCTATTTTATTCTAAATCCAAAAAGGTAGGTTCTCTTTAGGCACACCTTGTATATTGAACTGTGATTGTTAGAAAATTCAATAATCTTCCATCTTTTAGTTGATTCTAGATACTTCTCAAGGCACTTTTTTTTCGCCAATCATATTAAACTAATGGTTGTAAGCGAGTTTGTATTAAGGCTTCATGTGGTGCTTCTCAGCGACTGTTCCTTTGCTTTTTGCTCTCAAGAGAGTGGTGCTGATGTCATATTTACGATTAACTGATTGYTCTAACTCTTCCTGCCTTCTGCAGCGTCAATATCGAATTGCCACGATTTTGTGTGCGAATTTGATTGCGTGCCGTCATGCCCTTTGACCCCGATTACTGAGCGGATATTTTGCAAGCCATGGGGATGGCGATAACTTTTGTTTCGCCAATTTCCG
Organism: Bactrocera latifrons; assembly: GCF_001853355.1. NCBI lineage: Eukaryota > Metazoa > Arthropoda > Insecta > Diptera > Tephritidae > Bactrocera > Bactrocera latifrons. Next base: position 300,872 of record NW_017536630.1, read on the forward strand.
CTGACAAACTCGCCAAAGCGGAACATYAAATGTACACACTCGATTTTKGTGCGTGTAAGCCAACCTACATGAATTCGCTAATCGTCTAACAGATTCTGCCTTCTATGTGTTTTACACCCTCCACTTTTTGCAGTTATTATGCTGGCCACTGCCTGCCGTATGATAGTTGCGAGCAAATAAATAAAAWAAAGAAAAATAAATTTAATTTAATCAAGCGCACAAACAGTAAATAAAAGACTTCGTWCATACATATACATATACATTTCTACACACACACACCAACATTGAAACAAATCAATCAGCGAAATACGCGACACTCGTGCAACAKCCCACCAGGAATCAAGGCTGCCCCGCAAACACGTACAACTCACCCACACAATACACTTACGTTTGTACCGTTACAACATAAGTAAACACACACAYATACACATTGGCGCTGCCATTAATGTTGCTGTTGCGTGCAACATGCTAGCGGATGAGTGCGCATCTTTTGAGCATTATTCGCTGTACGTGACAAGTGCAGTCATTGCCACATTTCCTGTCCCTGACAGCCGACAGCAAACAGCCAACAACCAACATTGTAAAGGCAATGAATGAGCATTCAGCACACCGACTATCAGCAATAATGACAGCGGCAAAAGAATTCCGTTGCCGAGATGGACACTGACAGTGGTTGAAGCATTAACTCATAGCGGAGTAGTAGGTTCTTTGTCGAACCATAGCCATTGGAACGGAAATATGGAGAAACGATTTTGTTGCAAAAATAGATATCGCAATGAATTCTTTAAGCCATAGATCCGGTTGATTCACTTGATAGCAAAATAGGCCGAAACAATTCTCGCAGCTACGATCATTAAGTTTCTCTCTCCACCTCGAAATTTTTGCTCTAGAGGCATGGAAAACCTATTCTTTAATGACAAAACAAACAGTTGAAGAAAAATCAAGAAACGTTAACTTCGGTTACACCGTARATTTTATACCTTCCACAGGCTCAAGTTTTTCTTACAAGTACTTGGTTTTGATCCCGCAGTTTCTATGGCAGCATTATAGTATAGTAGTCCGATATGAACAATTTCTTCAGAGATTGAATTATTGACTTAGACTATGACGCTTATCTAATTTCGTGAAGATATCTCGCCGAATGAAAAAGGTTTCCATACAAGCGTTTGGTTCCGATCTCTCCGAACTGACTGATACTGACCATTTATACTTGTATATACATATAATTTTAGAGCCCATCGTTTCTTCTGAAAAAAAAAAAAATTTCATGGTAAACTTAATATGAACTATTCAGAGAACGGACCCGTCTGCAAAATCTCTAGCTCTAAAAATATYCGATACAGTATCAGCGTAGAAAAGAGAGACCATTTCTGTGTTATAAAAGAGTAAGTAGAATAAATAACCATTAGTTGTGGCTATTGATCCTCACGGACGAGTCCGACTACCAGATCACTGCAGTGTTTGTTGAAAGAAAGTTTTCTTGTTCTGACRAAGCGTGTGTTTACAACAAAAATATACTTATATTCACAGATAGTCAAGAGTTTTGAAAYCCCTGAAAGCTCTTGGGGTTTCATGAAATGTCTTAAAAATGAGAATTCGCTACTCAAGAGGTTGAAGATCTTGAAAAAATATATATGTATGTACTATAAAAAGAAGAAAAGGGAAAATGAAGAATTTAAATATGCAATATAACTTGACTGAACTGAACTGACCTTGCTTAAAATTTCCGAGTGTACGAAGTTTACCTTGTTTCAGTTATTGTTGATGATTGGTTATCATATCATGCAAAAGAACAACTATTTTAAATTGACCTTTAACACTAGTCTTTCTAGAGCTGTTAGTGACATACGGGCATTATTTTGACCTACCTAGGAACTAAAATTGCTCACTATTACATTAATAAATTTAGTAGAGCGAACCGTAAGGTGGCAAACTCTGCTTACCCTGTCATTTCTTGTCGAAACAGATCCAATGAGCTCAATGGAGCAGTTCACCTTAAAGTTCATTTATTTATATAATTTGTTATTATTATTATTTTTTTTTGTTGTTTTCTCAGTCCGATTACAGTTTATTCACCCTCTAATGTCGGATGTAATCACCCTTCAGCCCCACGGTGCCTTCGACAACATCCATAAAGCTGTCATAGACGCCGATATCAAAAGCGTTTTGCTGTCTTGCCACCGTTATTATGACCTCCGCCGTCATCAGTTTGCAGATACATACATACATACATCGGGATAGTTCTCTGTCACTGTTGTAGCTGCTGTGCTTTYATAATGCGTCGCGCCACATTTGCTGCAACATGCAACATTTGTTATCTACTGTTGTCAGTGTTGGGACAATAGAAAATTGCGCACAAGCGTCAAATAAATACGAACATACAAATATGTATATAGTATGTGCATGTATGCTATGTGTTCGTATGCCCCTCACGGCACCTATGTTGACTACACAAATGACTCACTGCCGAAGCAAATGTTTTTATCAGCAACGCACACAGTGTTCTCTCCGCACCACAAACCAAATAAATGCGAAAATAATAGAAAAATGCAAAAAATGAATGTTCGATATATGTATGTTTGTATGTCTATAGGTATGTGAGTGTCCCATAAAAGCAATTCTACAAATCGAACATGGTTCGTTGGTTTGCAATGGAATTTCCAAAATAAGCATTCCGAAAAAGTCGTTGTCCTCGCAAACGCCTTGTCTACGCATGTGACGAGAAGGATGGTGGGGTGCAGCTGGCTGACTTTGCGCTGTCAGTGAATGAGAAATTGATATACCGAAATTCCAGCTGAGCAACAATGCTCATAGCATGCAATTTCATTAAAWTGAATTCGACAAACGCAAAGAAAGACGGAGTTGGAGTCCACAGTCTKTCATGTAATACTCTCCAACGCATAAGGCCGTGAGGTAGCACAGGGTTTGAGGAGACAAAATTTAGTTGTTTGCCTGAGCAGCAATGTAACAATAAGCTAATTGCTTTTAAAAGAAATCCAATTTTTGTTGTATTTGAGTACATTAGATAACTACTAAAGTTTAACCAGAAATGGATAATATARAATTAGAAGYTTGCAAGCTGTTAAYTKTGCATCGTTKYAGAATTTGAATACTACATTACAGGRCCATTAYCTCTCTGGAACCATTCATAATCAGCTTTAACAAATTTTGCTGCGACAACTTTGAAACAGTTACCTTACATTCACATATACTCAGAATGGCCCCTTTTAAGACTACATTAGGCCATTTTAGAACGGTGTTCCAAAACTTCGTCTTCTTCTACTTCATTTTAGTTAAACTGCTTAAGCAATTTCTGCCGAATTCGGCCTAGTACGCTATAACTATGTGTCTTCGTCTCCTTTGTTGGYGTARACAYCGCTTACKCGKTTATAGCCGAGTTTACCAATGCGAAGTCCACAACCCTGGGAAGTTACGGTTCGCCTTCTCATTTTAACTCTCCTTCAAAAGGATGTTGGTCTAAAACCGGAAGTCGTGAGCCATATGTAAAAAAATCGTTTATGGCCACTCTCAAGTGAATRGTGCTCAGAGAACTTTCCTCACTAGCGTGAATTTCTACGCAGAACTCGATCCTCCTATGAATATATTYGAAAATGTGTCTCTCTACTAGTGATTAATTATTGAGTATCCATTGAGTAGACTGCGTTCACACACTGAATATTATTGTCGACWATTTCTCTTTTGGCGTCCCTAATTACGTTCATCCTGATGACAGAGTCCGCCATCTTATAACCGGATATTTTCTGCCTTCTCTTTTATATCACATACTCAAATTCTTGARTGCTTTATAAACGCGGTATACAAAACTATTTTTGATTTGCTAATTTTAATCCTTATTCTCTTTTTTATATAAAATATTCCTCTCGAAACTAAACGTATCAGACACGGCGTTTGAAAAAGTTCTATACCATAATAAATTAGAAGAAATTACGGCTGTCTTCGCTTTATAAAACCTTAGAGTGTTGTGAATCGGATGACGCACTGCTGAAAATATTTCATATAAAGGGAATATATATGAACAGTTTGTACTTCTTTAACACATATATATAATTTCGTATATTATATTTTTTGGCTTCAAACAGGCAGAGCTCAAACTACCGAGTTGAGATTTTGCGAATCGAAAACGGCAAGTAAGACCTTTTTTAAGTTGAAATAAACTTTGACCTTTCTTTCCTACGATTATTTTTGTGATAATTTTTATTTTTTGATTCCATTGAGAAGCTACTACTTCCACTATTATTACTATTTGATGAAAAAACTCAACTAAAACGTGTAGAGAAGAAGAAGAATACAAGTCAAAACAAAAGTTGTGTACCCAGACACAAAGATAACATCGCAAACAGTTTCGGAMAACAAAAAGAAATCTACTTAACATCAACAAAAGACAGACGAAAAGCGCAAAAAGGTTAAAAACACATTATAATTTATTTAGAAAACAAACAAAGCATAATAGTAAGTATCTTAACTTTGTGTGAATGAAAACTTCCCCAATGGCGTATTTATGCAACGTGACGCAAGAAGTAAAAGATTCGGTGTCTWTGATAAAATAGAGTGAAGTAACAAACACGAGACTTTTAGTAAATTAAAATTATGAACACTAAAAACCTTGTCTGCTTTCCTCGTTGGCTTCGGCAGCGTGCACACACCGGAAAATACATTTATCTATAATAATATTAATAACAACGTGTACTGAATTCTACACACACACGCACTTATTTCAATATTTATTTATTGAAATTATCAAGCAGACACACTCGTTGTTCATGTGTGAGTGGACTGGCAGAAAAAGGCTGACAACAAACTTAGACAAAGGATTCTTATGGACCTGTGGTTGAACAACAATAAGTAAATAAATAAATATTATGACAGAAACATGGTAATGTGAAGGTGGTGTTCAGATGCCTTCCTTCTTAAGCAATGGTTAAATTTAAAAAATATTTATTTTGTGTCAAAACTTAATTTCTATATACATACATATGTATACC
>NW_017536630.1:309904-317432 GCF_001853355.1 Bactrocera latifrons
TGCGGATCAAATGATCTCACAGTTATACACCTCCTCGATACCTGCCCGGCACTTCAACGAATCAGAGCTAATGCTTTTTCTAACAAAAAACCTTCTTAATATCTAGAACGGACTGATGACAGTAACATAGAAATCATATCTAAATATATTTCACTTTGCAAATTAAATATTTAGTTTAGTTACATACATGCATCCATTTACTTTTGCTTTGAAAGTTATCTTTTTTATTGTATCTAAATTTACGTTATTCAAATCGATCTCAAATGTGAATATAATAGACTAAGATTTTATAACATAAGCTGAAGGCCCTGGCAGCCAGTGCTTTATATCTATAAGTGGAACGATTATTTATAATTATTTCTCTTTTAAATAAATAAATAAATAAATATTTCTTCAAAGGAATTATTTTCCAATTTGTTTCATAAAAAACTTAAAGAATTTAAATTTTTGATATTCAAACGTATCACATAAACACATACATATGTATATATACATATAYATATATATTATTTTCCAATAATTCTCAGTGCAATTGAACCCAGTTTTTATCCTCAAATGTGCTTCTTTTAAACATTGTGTTTTGTATATGTATATAAACTCGTATATGTTATATATTGTATACTTATTATAAGCATGGACGTATTTTGAGGCATACTTATGTGGATACCTATGTATGTATGTATATGTAAGCAGAAATAAACGCACTAAATATGCCTTCAATTTCAAATTCGAGCAACACCCCTTCCACTTTTAAGAAAATACAATTCYAAGTACATACCTCCACATGCACACTTTGTTTTTGTGCTGAATAGTGATACCGTCCCATATGTTAGCACTTCGTGCCGATAAAGCCGTCCTTAATTTCAAACAACAGCGTCTTTGTTTCACAATGCTGTCGATGAAGAAATGTCTGRTTATACTTACAAAATCATGACTACATGTGTTGAGCATCTGACTTCAAAAGAGAATTATAAGCGCTGGTATGATATTTGWGAAAATATTATGTTTTCTTGCACATGGTAATAATTAAAGCTGAAAAGTATCGTTTGTATTTGAGGATAAGATATTTTTAAAAGTATCGAGTTTCTGCGATACAATCACAAATACTGACACAACCTCGCTATCCAAGAGAGAAGGAGTTTGTTCAAAAATTTCGATGGATACTAGCTTTGTGACTCAAACGGTTAAACAAAGTAAGTCTTTTTTTTTTATAAACTTCTCCTGCCCACGTTTGAGATCTTATACTTGGTCAAAAAATCCYGAAAATTGTCTAGTTGAATTCAATGGAAGAGACTATTTGGATAGCTAGATTACGCTTACTTTTTTATCTCTTTTAAATTATGCCAGTCTATTTAATTTATACTGGTTCTTTGGTTTTTGTTGTATATTCTATCACTAACCATTTTCAGTTCACCACTTCTCTACTTGATATATTTGATTTCTGCTCTTTTTTTAAACAAAATGCCTTATGAAAGCAAAAATAAACTTAGCTTGTTAAAAAAGTACAAAATAGTGGGAGTAAAAGTAAACCGTTATAAGACCTAGTTGTATTTTACATTGGTTCAAGAAATCTACGAATATATGAGAATTCACTTCGGGTGTTTCACGCTCTTGTAACTTGCAAAGATTGAAGACTCGGAAACACCTTCAGATGTTGATAAAACTTTATACTAAACTAGGGAGAGTATCGCCTTGATTTAAAGCAGGAGATTATTTCTGAATTTCACTGATGTTTCTTACAATTAGATGAAGGATGCGGTGTAAAGGTAGAAGGGGGTTAAGGTAGGTGCTGATTTGGTTTTACTCTAATTTGGTGCAAGTAAAACTTCTATTTTGAAAATTTTTGGGCATAAGATAAAATATCTTGAAGGCACTATGTCTGTAGCCGGCGTTGTCTTTCGGGCTCAATTATCAAGTTCACATTCCCTTTTAAACCATTTTGAGGTTTCGATGAAGCTACTGATGTCCGATAAGCTTTTTGTAGACATCCATTCAAGGTTTGGTGCTTGATAGATACCAAGTGTTCTGTGTCGGATCTGTGATATGGCTGGGCATTCACAGATAAAGTGGAAAATTGTTTCCTTGTTCCTTACTATTTCGCAGTCGTCTTGGGCGACAACAAGGCTAGGGCTGGCTAACTGTGTATATTGCTGCTTTACGTATTCTTTCGTAGTTTTTCAATAGAGCTTYGCATTTCTTCTCTATGCYCAGTACATCTGCTTGGTAGATGCTAGCCGAGTTCGGTAGACGAATAGAGAGAGAAATGTGCAGATCATTGGAAAATACTCCSGYACCTACTCYGCAGTCCATTTTGGACCTGTCGGTATAGACTGAGATTGTATCTTCCTCCCCTATTATGCACSTTSTCSATTCTCGTCTAGAGGGTATCCKCACCTGGAAGTATCTAYTGAAATCCAGCATTGGTTTAGGATATCATTATGTCCWTAGTTCTSCTGATTCCAACCRYCMAATTCCTTAATTCTTATTGCAGMATTTATTCYGATAACTAAGGGAAGTGTTAAACCATTGATGTTTGATTTGCATACTGTAAAGTTAAAGAATCAGATGGAATTTAAATGTTCGTTATATGGGAACGAGGCGTGCTTGTCATTCGATTCAGCTCATTTTCACTCTATCTAATAGTAATAGTTGGGGTATCTTACATGTTGTGGACTATCTTATATCATATTTGAGTAAAATCGGTAGCATATTTCCTGAGACAAAGATTTTCGATGGGCGTTGCCAGGCCAGTTGTCCAATTTTCAACTGCTTCCTGCCATCTTGGTTGTAAAAATTTATGCATATGGCGCATTTATGTAGCGAGTTAAGACACTTTCAGTGGATTTTACACATAAACGCGGGGTTATTGTCTAATTTTACCTATTTTCACAGAGCTTGAAGAGGTGCTAAATCATTTCTGCTCTGCAAGTTTGGTTCATATGCACTTCAAACCATTTGGAGGGTGAGGTCACGCCCACTTAACAAAATTTTTATCCCACAGGTGCCCTGGCTATTTCGATCTCTTGTACGAAACATTCTTAATTTAGTGATTAGTTATGGCCTCTCCTCCAGTGGTCCGATTTCGCCCATATGGTTTCAGACTCGGAATTAAATTCGTCTCCTGATCATTTATCTTGATTACTTATAGGCGATAAAAACATTCATTATGTGAACCAAACTATTATACTCTGTAGCAACATGTTGCTAGAGTATAAAGTGTATATGTATATATAAAGACATTAAAACGAAATATATTTCAAAAACACAAAAAATATCAACATCAGTTACACAATCCATAACAGTAAAAATTAACATTTACGCATACAAAAATAACTATTTCGTAAACAATACATTTTGGTGTTGTACACGTACAAATATATGTATATTTGCAAGAGAAACTGTTTCGAAATTTCACTTATGAAAATAATGTTTTTTCAGCTTCGCTAACATTTAGGGGTCACGCGTTGTTTCCCCTAATGCACCCTGTAATGAAAACCAAAAACCAAACTAAAATAATTTCAAATACTAAACTGAAAGCAAACAGACAAAAGCTATAATAATACTGAAGAAACATAACGCATATTTATTGTGCTCACATAAATGCTGTACAGAAACCATGAAAACATTAAAATGGAAAATGTGCAATGAAAATGACCGAAATGCGTAGACGCAAACAAAAGAGTAGCTTGAGAATACAAACATATGTATGTATGTATGTATATATAATTATAAATTTTATATTAGACCTGAATCTACTGGCGCCTAAGGCCGCGTTCGCACTTGACGACTTTTGTTGCTCATTATCGGGAAAATTTGTGACAACTTGAGTTGAACAATTTTCTTCATGCCTATCACTACACAATCTCAAGTACGCCTGATTTAAATGATTCTAATATATTTTACATATTTGTATACAGATTCTCATGGTATATAAAGAAAAATGTATGAAAAAATTAAAAATTTCGAATTTAAATATTTRTTGCCAGCCGAGTACAATAGCAGTMCCTTCTTTTTGCTCGTTAGCCTCTTTCCAACAAATTACTACTTTGATCAACTCAACTTTTCGTGTGTGAACGTAGTCTAGGTCTATATGCTATATATGTATAATATATATAGTGTGTAGATATATACATAAGCAAAATTCACATAAATATTATTTACATGCTTCATTGCTACTTGTAATATCCACTGTAATTTAAAAGACGTAATTTAAGGACTGGCAATGGTAGTAATCAAACGAGTTAAAAAAAATTCCCACGCCAATGCAATTGGCAGACCACTTAGTGGTTGTTGCTCCTTGAAAGTCAATCAAAGCGTCCGCCGAAAGGTTTAGTATGTTTTAACGTTCACATGTAATCATTTTCATCAACTATTGAATTGAGCGTCGAGATAGTGCAAATTGTTTTCAGGGAAGCCGAGCACATCAAGGTTCCCAGAGTTGGACAGAGTCCGCTGTGATTTACGTGAGTACCTGCCGGCGAAGGCCTAACCTCACGGCGCTTTCTATTTCTAGAAGCACATAGATCAAAGCAATGCGTTGATCAGCGCCCCAAAGCATAAATGCATTCAACATTTATTCCCTGGTAAACCATAGCATAAATTCATTCAGCCATTATACCTTGGTTACAATTGGTTCAGGCCTACGATACGAGGCCTACCCAAAATCTCTCGGCCGCAATGCGTTTAGGTTCAATCCATAGCCACTACGAATCTCCACAAAGGGCTAAACCCAATGAGACGATTGGAGTAAACTCCAAGGGCTAACTGCTCCCCGTGGTACCCGGTTATAGCCTCTGGTGAGACTTTCTAGCTTTCGCTACTGCTAGTTGAGCCCGTAAGAACTCAAATAACTGGTGACATTTGTCTCGTAATTCAAATGATTTATACCAGGAATAAATATAAAGCGCATAATAATCATTTTTTACGATGAGTATTTTTGCACTATTTCTGACATGGACTATACTGACATTTCAAGGCAAGTCCAGAATGACAGACGTAGTGCATGTGAATTTTAGTCGTCTCTTACGACAGGCATGCTTTAACACGGGTATATTCTTCCCCCTACCCGCAGGGGAGAACCCAGAGTTGGACAATCGGAAAACCTCTCAAACTTCGATTGCATCCCTGATAACTTGGACCAATGCTCTGCGGATCCCACTCCTAGCAGTATTTTTCCGCATTTTCCGAGGGTTATGTGAGTAGGGCGGAGTTGGTGGAGAATAAGCGCAGCAAGCTATCAAAAGGAAGTTTGGAGGCGGATTCTTCTGTCGAGAGCTCTTCTTCTTCTTTGCTGATGCATTTTCCTTCACATCGGCGCCCGCCGCTTTGTCTGCCATCTTCTGTCGTTATATTTTCACTGCACTTCAGCAGGCACGGTACTCGAGAGCTCTTAATCAACTCTTATTTCAGACTACCTGATCACTGTACTGTCCTTTAAGTCAGAAGTGGCAGCTATTAAAGTAGAACCAGATGTATTTCAACGTGGTGCGGTTGCTTTTAGGTAAGTACTCTGATAGCAGAGCTGCTATGCAGGTCCTAAGATCGCTCAGAAAGCAGTGGTCAGCAATCAGTACTTGTGGGGTTGCGAAAGCTTTTCGCCAAGAGTGGGACGCAAAAGGTCCATTGGTCCTGCCATGATAGATGTCTCAAATAGCGCAACTTGTCAAAGCTGCAGTGAGGAACATGTGGTGGAAACATCTAGATTAAGGTTGAAGTATCTCTCTCTGGCGAAATTGGCTCGAATAGAAATTGGACCAGCTCAATAAATTTGTGGCTGTCACCAGAAGCTTTGTAAATTTACAACAGTTTTTTTTTATCCGCATTATTAGTTCTGTGCATCACAACAGACAAGCGTCTCTAGCAGTCCAAGGTCCCATGAATATCAGCCAACTTACCCAACTTAGTCCAAATTGTCTATTGTCATTATTTTCTGTACACTTGTTTTAAGCCTCGTCTATTTTTTTCTACATACACATGTATCGCTCTGAAACTTTTCTCACCAAGAAGCTACGCATGTGTCGAAACCACCGATTTCAAACCATTATAATGTTGTGTAAACTGACTGACCTCCCTGCAGCATTGACAAGTTCTTGTATTGAAAAYTTTTTTTGCTTGATAAAATATTGTTACGACTTTTGGTATGGATTTTTTTCCAAGGCATGGTTATAGTGTCCAACAAAAGTATACAGATCGGACCCGTAAAACAAAGAGTTGTCATAACAACTGCCTGATTAAGGGCAAGAAAAACACTACTATTCTAAGCCATGCCCCTGAATGGCAAAAAGTGGTCGACCGAAATGGTACATATTTGTTTATTTATTCATTATTAGAAATATGAAAAAAATGTTGAAGTTTGATTAGAAATACGAATAGACTTTTTCGACTACCCAATATATAACGCGGACTTCTATAACTCAGAAGTTCTCCATAACTCGAACTCGTGAATTGGGAATAGAAGTCCAATTTCTTTCCATAACTAGAKGTCTTTCTAGCTCGAAGCTGTTTTGTGGATTATGGTGATTAGAGTTAGAGAATAATTGCTTGGNTTGATGCACTCCAGACTAGCTCAAAAAGGTCTGGATCGAACTCCTTTTGTTTCCAGCTTCGCTTTTGGGAAGTGATTCTGCTGGGGGGTTCCGGCTCAGGGGTGCAAGAAATTTGAGATATAATCGCCATACGATCACTATATGTGTATATATTTGACACTGTCCACTTTATGTGCCTGCTGAGTGAATCATTTGCGAACATAATGTTAATTATGAATCCTTCTTTCCTTTTTGGTACGTGTTTTGCTGATCTTGAAAGGTTCCCCTTTGCAGGACCATATTGCTGCCTTGCCAGTTTTGTCTGCAATCCATGTGCTTTCCGAACGCTGGGAATATTGTTCACTTAGTATAGCGACATTAATGTTCTCTTCTGTGATTATCTGGTCTAGTAAATCCTGTGCTGCTGCGCAGTGATTTAAKTTTAACTGTATTATCCTCATTTTCTTAGAGTCTTCATCATCTCCAGGTACTTGGGRCAAGTCATGCTCAACACCGAGTGTWCCCCTTTGCAGAGCATGCAGCTCGGAACGTTGGTGCATGMCTTTRCTAAATGTCCCGCGGTTCCGCAACGTGTGCATTGAGAAGATCTGTCTGTCGAACTGCAGCAGTTAGGCGCCTTGTGACCCAGGTGGAAACATTTATAGCATCTAGGAATAGGCGAGTATTCTCGAAGCCGACAGATTGACCATCCTATCTTAACTTTGCTCACTTTTAATGCAGCTTTTTTTTATCCGCATTAGGAGTTCTGTGCATCACAACAGACAAGCGTCTCTAGCAGTCCAAGGTCCCATGAATATCAGCCAACTTACCCAACTTAGTCCAAATTGTCTATTGTCTGGTGAGAGGCCTACTGCTTAATATTATTTTCTGTACACTTGTTTTAAGCCTCGTCTATTTTTTTCTACATACAAATGTATCGCTCTGAAACTTCTCACCAAGAAGCTACGCATGTGTCGAAACCACCGATTTCAAACCATTATAAT
>NW_017536630.1:318184-321371 GCF_001853355.1 Bactrocera latifrons
TTTAGTTTAAAATCGAATTATTGAATTTTTCCCATTATAAATTTATGTTATTTTAGCGGACAAAAAATTAAATAAGCTTTACTTTTTCAATAAGTATTCTGTCATATCAACTTCTACATTTTTCACAATATTTTTGTAATGTTTCACACATCTCAATTTCCTCACGTTAATTGGACTGGATTATTGGATTCCATAGTAACATAGTCAAAGACTAAAAAAATCAGTTTTAAAATCAAATTTTCCATTAACTCAATAATAAATRCATTTTAAAGCTATCGAACAAGAGTCTACCTGCAGTCTAGCTTGAACATTTTATATATACACCCGTATGTGTATTCATGTAGTGTCATGAAAGTATCTGTGAGCATGAAAAATATCCTGAAAGTATCTCCTTATTATGTTGGGCTTATAAAAAAAATTATGTGTTGCGCAGAGCTACTCATATGTAGCGTTGGTAAAAAGCATATTTCGGTTTTATTGTGTGCTTATTGTTGTTGCTGTTTATGATGGGTCGAAATGCAATCAGCAAACCGGGCCACAACTAGTGCGCCACATACCACTTTCCATTAAACAACTCCGTGCAAACATGGCGACATACAACCATCTCGCAGCCAACATATTGCAATTGTTGGAAAATTGAAATGATTGACTGCCGGACTGACCAACTCCACCATAGCTAGCCGGGTGGTTGTGCGATCGACATCATCACCCAACGCCGGCGATTGCAATTTTAATTATGTGCCAGTGCATGCGTGTTGCGGTGAGGTCGGGAAAATGCTGAAATGCTTATGGCTGTTGTAAATAGAAAAGGAAAAATTAAGCAAAACCCGAAAGTAAAAAAGCAAATGCAACATTATTCTGATAACATCGGCCACACACACAACAGCTGCAAACATTATGGCCAGCTTGGTGGCTAACCGCGCATGAGCGCATTCGAGTAGAGCCAGAGCCACAACAACTGCAGCGCGACTACTATGTGCATACAAAGATGGTACGCATATACCACACATGCAACATTTCGCGCCATGCAACACACACACACACAAGTGCGTGCAAGCAAATGTTATTCCCACATAAATTAGTCATAAAATGGGCTTAATGCAACGCGTTTCCCGCCCAAAAAACTCATTGCTTCAGCGTTTTTTTGCTGCAACAGCGATATAGTACATATAAATTTGTATGTGTATGTGCTCTTGCATATGCATGAGTATATGTGGTAGATAGTGTGTGTGTGTGCTCATGCGCTTATTACGCATGCACGCGCCATGGTTGTTCGATGACTCGTTTCGGCGGCCGCTCACTCGCTGCTCAGTGGAGTCGAACGATGAGTGTGCGATTATAGAAATTGGGCAATTAATGAAATTGCGTTTGTTCGCTACAGTTGTTGCACCACCGTACTTATGGGATTCACAAATGGGACGGAGTGTCCACATGCTTTATTATACACATATAAATGTTATCTCGTACATATGTACATATTTATCTGTGACCAGCATTTGTACTGTGTACCAACATTTTTCGCAGCGCTTTAAGGTTCAWTTATATGTATGATTGCCACAACCATATAAAACAGCTAATTGAACAAACTTTTCTGGCAAAAATTCCAATTAGTGGTGCCCTATCATACCACCATGCTCYTARCCATMCAYAGCAATTGAATTTTGGTTATGGATATGACATTATGGTACGACACCTAATTCAAGCGCTAATCATTTCTATCACAAGACAAATTTTATAGATTCTTCAGAAATTCTGTTTATTTGCCTAAACTGAGACATCGAGTGATATCTTACCTCTCGTTTCTATAAAATCTCTTGCAATATTCTTGGGAGAACTTATAAGTTGACGCATGTTTTTCAAAACTCGGCGACGAAATTATCATATGCCACCATTATACTCTGAAAGTTTGCTACAAAGTTTGCAACACCCAGAAGGAGAGTTCAAACCCCTATAAAATAAATAATTTGGCGGAACCCTCGATATCAGATTACTATGGCTTAGAGCTGCCATACAAACTGAACAACCCAAATCAAGTTAAATTTTTATATTTCACGAGATATCTTCACAAAATTGGCTATATACTGTCCAAAGTGTAATATCAGTCGAAATTGTCCAAATCGGACTACTTTCCCATATAGGAGCATATACACTTGACGACCCAAATACAATTCTTGTTTGGAAAACGTTTTATATGACGAGATACATATTTCCACGAAATTTGACATGTATTTTTGTCCGAGGATTCACTCAAAACATGAAAGATTTTTTTGATTGTACTTTTTTTTGCGAATAGAATTACAGCTTCGGCGCAACCAATGTTAACTTCAACGCAATAGCTGCCCCTAGATATCCATTTAATTGATTTTACTTTAAGCTGATCTCATTGAMTTTACCTTTTATCGCCTATTTTACTAGATAGATGTAGTACTTTTCCTGGTGTGGTTTCAATCCTGTTCTAAAATGGATCTTAAGGGGCTATACYAGTGCAACGAAAGAAAAATTAGGCGATTTTCGTGAATTTTTTTTAAAAGAAGTACTCTATGGAATGTTTGGAACTTCTTTGAACGTAAAAAGGTATATTTTCAGCTATATTTTAAAATTTTTGCTTTACAACATATTGAAAAATAACGGATTTATGTACTGTCTTCGGAGGTGTCAAAAAAAAGTGCCACAACTGCTGACATAATTCCGGCCGAAAGAGGAGCTGAAACAAAAAAAAAATTCAAAAAGTTGTTTAAATTTAAAGACATTTCCTATATAATGTCCTACGATCTTTGAAAAATGGGGTCATGTGTAGAAGTTCACGCAAGTGAGGAAAGTTCTCTGATCGCCATTTACTTGGGAGTGGCCAGAAACGATTCTTTTACATATGACTCAAGTAGCTCACGACTTCGGGGGTCTTTAACCAAGTATCCTCTGGGTGACCTAAGAACATCCGTTTGAAGGTGAGCTAAAGTGAGAAGGCGAAACATTCCCTGCATAGGGTTGTGCGGTATGTTTGGGACCCGCCACGTAAAAAAACCACCCCAATTTAGGGTATGCACCTGGAATGTCCCTTAATTGGGAAGGTGCCGCTGCCCTGCTGGTTGATGTCCTCGTGGAAACAGGACAGGACAGGGACGAGTTGGTCCTTGTGGCATCTACTACAGTGGCCATATAAAGGAGCGCAAGTTTGGTGTGGGATTCG
>NW_017536630.1:323841-328235 GCF_001853355.1 Bactrocera latifrons
GGAGAAGGACCTGGCTTCACTTGAAATATCCAATTGGCGCCACGTATCGAAAAGAAGAAACGACTGGCGCGCTGTTGTTAACTCGGCTATAATCGCGTAGRCGGTGTCTACGCCAATTAAGAAGAAGATCTTTGAAAAATATAAGAAATTAACAACAATTTTTTAATGCCAAATTGACAATTTTCAACCAATCAAAAAGAGCGCAAGTCATTGGGGTAGTTTACCCTATTAAACCCTATTGACATATATATGTATCTTATATGATACATAAAAGTATTGCAAACGGAAAATACTAAAAAAAAAGTATTGAAAAACATGACAATCACTCGAATTATGCAAACGTGCTTCGGAAAAAATTATGTGGAGAGAGTTTTTCGAAATTTGAATTGTTTTTTATTTTGGCAATACTTYAAAGAGTATTTGCAGTAAACAAATTGTTAACAATACAATACTCGTAACGTACATTTTTCTCCAATTGAATTGCATTTTTGAGTTAAGCTAATATAAAATGATTAAAATTAAAAATTTACCTCCGACGTCAATTGCTGATGTAATCGAAAAGAGCCTCGAAAAACATCACTCAGGAAACCGCGACGTTTTATTTTAGATTTTGCTTTCTCTTAATAAGTCCAAGTTAATTATATTCATAACATCGGAAGTAATTGAGAATTTAAAACCATTCTATATAAAAAAAATCGAAAATTTGAGAGCGGAAAGACAATAGAGTTGTTACTCACTTTAATATTCTCTGTTAAATATTCGTTAATTTTAGTAATGATCATATAGTTTTATGCAAACAAATGATTTATAAGAACATATATATCTCGCAGAGAAAATTAATATATTTTAATTGTTCTTAATTTGCTTGAAATAACGGCGGAAGCACTAACGTAAATCCCTTTAATAGTTATGAACTGTTTTTGCTAGTAAACACTGTCTTCGATTCGCCAAGCATTGGAGAGTAGCGAACCGAACCAAATATATCGGTTGATTTTTGAAGTGTTGCGTGAGTCGAACATAAAATGATTACTGGGATTAGCGTGCATTATTCTTTAGTAGCTTGTGTGTATAGTAATTTGTTCATAAATATTTTACAAACTTATTTTATATACAAACATATAGTATGTACATACATATACTACATATTCATACAAATGGGAATCTAGAAAATATGGCATGGCTGATGAGTTTGCTTCCCTTTTGTAGATTATCCAATTTAAACTATGCACACATCGTTTTTAGTATTCATTATTCATTATCATTTTAAGTTTTTTTTTAACCATAAAAAATCCTATTTAACGGCGGTCATTGAACTTTCACCACTTGATTATGGTCACATTTGTTGCGACATCGTTTTTATAGTAATTGGGGTCATTAAACTAACATTTCCTAAATAAATTATCTTAATCTCGTGTTATTAAAGTTTTGTAACTAGTTTTTTTTTGTTCTTTTTTTTATCAAAAATAATCAGAATTTATATAGTATTGTCTCTAAATAACAAATATCCGCTGTGACTGGYTTAATGGTGCTTACCTAATTATAATGTCATGCAATTAAAAAAATGAAGTTATTACGTTATCGTCGCTACTTCCGTCAAATAGTTTTTGAAAAGTRTACTTTTTGCCAAGAATTGATTCAGTTCATTTTGTTGCATTTCAAATACTGGTATCTAATTTGAAGAATATATGCTGTCCTTCCTCGTATTCTCTTACKAATAATGTAATTGTAATTCGTAAGTTATGTACGCTCGAACGCATTACTAATAAAATATTTATATACGAGACATATGTCTATTATATGTTTGTAGTAATGCCACAACAAATTGTACACTTTRATTACAAAATTAATGCGCGTTTCTCGTTAGAGTATTGTGCACTGTAATCGTGTAGGTAATTACCACACGAATGCATTAGCAATTACACACGTTCGACAATTTACTGTTGGACATGAAAATGAACAGCGTTAATGCACATGGATAGGATCAAAACAAAGAAAGCGTATGTACATATTTTATATATGTATATCCATTTTATATATATATATGTATACAAACAACAAAATCCTCAGGTAATCTAATTCATCCTCTAGATACATGTGGCTTATAAGATATACGAACATTCACTTAATAGCGGATTATGGATAATGGGATAGTTATTGCCTCGTTATCTAGGGAAATTGATTCCGTGTTGAGCGTTCTTTTCTCACTCGCTAATTTCTATATTATTTTCGAAATACTCTCAACCACGGAGTTTATAGAAAAATGAACCGGTTGATGAGAGACTACGTATTTTTACGATCTTTGTAAGTTTCTTTTCCATAACTCGCTGAAGACCCATTAAATGCTTGTAGTGTTTCGGAGTTTGCGCCCGATCGAACCAATCGATACAGACGGAGTAAACGCTGAACCATGTCAGCTTCTTCGAATCTCTCCCTCTCTCTCTCTCTCTCTCTCTCTCTCTCTCTCTATCTCTCTCTCTCTATCTCCCTCTCTCTCTCTCTCTCAATCATTAGTCATTAATCATTAGTTTTTAAGATACGTTTGTCTTTCTGAAGCACAGAAAGTACATTCCTTTAACTCAGCTATAACAGCGGTGTCTACGTCTATAAAGAAGAAAAAAATAATACAATTTCTATTGCCGAAACGTTGAGAATATTGAAAAAGGCCTTCGGTGATGATTGCTTGTCGAGAGCAAGTGTTTTTGATCGGTACAAATTATTCAAAGATAGTTGACGACGAACCACCTCCAGGACGGTCATTAACATTAACTGATGACCAACACATTAATAAAATAAAGAAATTGGTGCTTGAGCATCGACGGTTAACAGCGAGAGTTTTTTTTTATCAAATTTTCTGCCAATTTCATCCACCATATTCGCCTGATTCAGCTCCGTGTGATTTCTGGCTATACAGTAAACACAAACGACCGCTTCGGATAAACCGCATTGAAGGCTATGCCGGAAAATGACTCGAACAACTATTTGGAAGATTGGAAAAGATGTTGTCACAAGTGTACTAGGACCGAGGGGGATTACTTTGTGGGAGACGACATAGATTTTGAAGAATAAATTAAGAGTATTGAAATTATGATCCAAGTTCTACTATTTTTTGCTCATAGTAGTATTTTCCGTTGCTAAAGAAACATTTTAATTTCTTTTCTCAGCTATTTGAAAAGTAACTGTTTTTGTAATCTTTATCTTCTGAGTATAACTTAGAACTCATCTTTAACAGTTTTGTTGCCATTGTTGCTCATAATTCTAATGATTCACATGTCAATAAATGATTGTTTTTGTCATACATTCGTACTTTATACAAACATACATATGTATAAGGGTGGTCCTTTTTTTTAAATTTTTTTCTTAGATACTTCGCAAATATCGTCCGAAATTACAAAAAAAAAAAAAAAAAAAAAAAAAAAAAAAAAAAAAAAAACAAAAACGTTACGTTAAAATATGAGCTCTTAATGTTAATATTAACATTATCAAGTTAAATAATACAGGAATATTTGCTGGTTTGATTTGGATGTTTAATATTGTTATAGGTGGATATTAAAATTAAAAGTTAAAATTTTATCAAATAGTTTTGCTTTTCGGTCAACATTGTCACATCAACTAAAGAAAAAAATTTGAAGATTTTTTTTGGCCCACCCTAATATACACATTTATTACTCGTACTGACAAAGATTTTACATGATTATTAGTGATTTTTATTTTAATTACTATCAACGGTACATATTTCGTACTTTGTTGCTGTAATTAGTCATGTTGCTTATTTTCATGATAAAGCAGTTACTACATTAGCAAGATTTGCTTGGTTGGATTTGGTATTACCTTGTAATTAACTATTTACAATTTCTTGTCTTGGAATATGAGAAACATTTTTGCATGTCTGTTTTATATACATATGTATGTAAGTGCATATATTGGTATAGCATATACATATTTACATATATGAGTAGATAAGTAGGTTTACTCTGAAGGTTATTAGGTCACGAAAAGTAAACGGCACCTTGTGCAATTATTATGTAGGTAATTAGTATACTATGTACTCAATTAACTACTGTCATATACTTTACTAGTTTATGTGAATGCACKTATATACATATATATAATGACTTTGCTTTTTTCCAAATAAAAGTCTACTTTTTTGCATGGTCCTCTCTTGGAATTTGCACTTAATTACTTTCTCAGGGGCTCGTAAAAGTCGCATGAACATAAATATACTATACACTCTTTTTTAAGCGGTAACCATGAACCCCGTGATCAGAAAACCGTGTAAAAAAAGAGGCGTTTCCTATAGTAAAATGGGGATATGTTCCATGTCATCCAAAAAAAGCGTTTAAGCTGAAATAAAGAACTTTATTTACTTCGAAAAACCGCGTAAAAATGTTGAAAAC
>NW_017536630.1:334835-339734 GCF_001853355.1 Bactrocera latifrons
AATCATGGAATCATTATTATTAGCCATTGAGAAAACATTATTTATTAATGAAGCATGCTGCATATAAACAGATATATCCCAGTGAGGCGGTATATAAGATAAAGTTAAGTAGATATGGTTAGCGCAAATACGAATGCACTTAAATTCTATGAAGTCTGCATGCGGAACATCGACTTCTTGAATTGAAGAATGAASAGCAAACAAGTCCACCACCTCCTTTTCTGTACAGCCGCTYATATCTATAGATTTCGAATTCGCTGTTRAATAYTTCATTATGAAAAATGTGAGGCTTTAGCYAAGTCTCTGTGAAAGCAATGATTTTMAAGTTACAATGAATGCTGTTTAAATACAAATCAGTAAGTTTTGAATTAAGACCTCTAACATTTTAATAATAAATAGTCAGCGAATTATTACTAATTATTTTTTTGTATTCACGGAATTTCTTGGCATTTTAGTGATAACTACAGGGGGCTTATAACGTTTGTGCTCGAATTCGCGCACAAAGACCGCAGATGGCCAGAATGAGTTGTCATCGTATAGATCGGTAATAACCAACTTTTCATTGCTGTAATTGGAAGAAGTTGATCTTGACAACATCTGGTTCCAACCAGACGAAGCTACCTGCTTTAGAAGTCAATATTGAAAGCGCTATTCATGACATAGSACTTGATTGAGTGAAAAAGTACTGGTAAATTGTGCTCATAGAATTCGGTTCTGCGAAGGAGTCGTGGAGSCCATTTGAATGACTTTACTTCACATCAAGTATAAAACATTTAATTTCCTTAACAATTTTTTTTAAAGAAATCATACCGCTTTGTTTGGAAAACCCTTTATTGTACACGTATCACATACTCGTATACATTTATACTTGTAAAGTATGTACATACATACATATATACACATATAGAGAGACGCGATAAACCTACTTTTTAATGGTACTTTATACTATGTAGTTATGTATAAATATACACACRAATTCAGAGTTATTGTTAAATGTAGATAAGAAAAAATATTTAAAAGAAAGGTTGGCTACCCTATAAACATTCCTTAATCGTTACTGGATTTACACACGAAAACTTTTGTTGTGCTTGACTAATTATGGAGATATTCTTAAATGCATGTAAMTGTGCTTAGTTATAAATAATACATACATATGTATATTTGAAAAAAAAGGTCAATAAGAAAAATGTTTGATACTCAAAAATATTTTTGTGCACCGCGTACATGGCGTTTGATACTGTGATGTGAAAGAGCAAGAAAATAATTGTCCGACTCTAGTTGTCTACTTCATGTCAGGCATGTGAACGCACTGTGCGACACCAAAATAGAATTTGCCGATAATGAGCCACACAAAAAGAGTCCTCGTCTGAATACAGTCTTACAAAAGCCTGTTTGGGGAACAAAACTCTTCGTGTGTGAACTCAATTTTTCAACATCGCAATTATCGCAGATCTGGCAGCGCTGCATAGAAGCAGAGGCAGCCTCTTTTGAAAGTTTCTAAAAATTTTTTAACGATTTGTTCAATAATTTTTTTTTTAAATCGACTCAGTCCTATTACTTTGCGGACAAACCCTGTATCCTCAGTTCATCTGATTTTGTACATATTTTGTTAACATGTTGTTTGCTCTCAGGGAAAGGTTATCGGTTATAAAATCCGCAAAAGTTGACGCTATAGTCAAATTCGTAACAAAAATCGTATTTCTGATGTGTTTTGGTTCATCATGAATTTGATTATCATTATACCCTGAACAGGGTATATTAAGTTTGTCACGAAGTTCGTAACACCCAGAAAACCCTCTAAAGCGTTGAAGACCCTCTAAAGTATATATATAAATGATCGGTATGTTGAGCTGAGTCGCTTTAACCATGTCCGTCTGTCTGTCTGTTTGTCTGCCTGTCTGTATATATACGAACTAGTCCCTCAGTTTTTTAGATGTCGTTTTGAAATTTTGTAAACGTCGTTTCTCTTCAAGAAGCTGCTCATTTGTCGGAACTGCCGATATCGGACCACTATAACATATAGCTGCCATACAAACTGGCCACATAGTTACTAAAAGAAATGCCCCTGTGAAGGGTATATTAGCTTCGTTGCAGCCGAAGTTAACGTTTTTTCTTGTTTTCAATTAAGACTGCGGATTAATGGGTATCGACTCGCTTGAGAGAACTGCATACATAGTATATTGTATGTATGTACATATGTATACGAAACAACTTGACGCCATACGTGATATAATTTCACAACTTGCCATGATTATATGAAGCTCATAACCGATTCGATTATAGCATTGAAATGTTTTTTGCAATTTCGGCTGAAACTGCCAAAATTATATTTTGGATTGTTGAAATTACTAAAGATTACATCGTGATCCATTATTAGTTTTCAGGGTCTCATTCTAGCGATGAATCTAAAACTATTGTAGCATTCCTTCGTATGAAGACTTTATGATGCATTAACATTTTGGTTTCAAGTAACATAATTATATTTGGGGATGTTGAAACTACTGCGAATGACGATGTCACGTGTTATACCAGCATCAATATTTTTTGGCCGAGGGTCCCAGTGCAGCTATTAATCTAAAAATATCGACACATTCTTTYGAAGGAAAAACTATCACAGGGCAAATGGCAAAATCCTATAAGGATATCTAAAGGCGCAATAGTTTTAATCACATTTCACTGCATTTAATTTGAATCCATATAACACATCATTTCTCTAAGCATATTATTTATCCAACACTAGATGTGTCACGGTGAAACACCTGCTGATGAATCATATCATTCATTACTCCTATAATTGACTCCACAGAATATCCGTTGGCTYAGTTTACACATTCCACGCTGAAAGCAAATCATTAAATGCGCACACGATCACAACTTAATTACACTAATCGCAAACGAACGAGATTGTTGTGGCATTTAAAGTATACTAGGTACTTTAATTAGCAACAATTTGCAACTTGAAACCAGATCAATGTTTACAGTTTAGCGCGAAGCGGGTGTTGGCCGATCGTGTGAATATTTTCTCAGCAGCGGCGCACGCGAAACACGAAACGCAGATTTTCTCATGGAAACAAAGCTAGAACTTACGATATCTACATATATACATATATCTATGTATTTATATTTATGGTGCGCCCGCTGCAGAGCGTAATGAACGAGCATAGCYGAATAAGTAAATAAATAATGCACAAAACCGGTTACTCAACCGCTTAGCGTGCRTGTGTGTGTGTGTGTGWGTGTACCGGAGTGAGGTTATGTGTGCGAATGTGTATGAAGGTTATTTATTTTCTTAATTTTTACTGTTATTCGTGTTGTTTCATACAATATACAGTTTATTGTTGTTGTTGTTTTAGTGCAAACATTACAGTGCTGTAAATAACACGATAAACGTTTGCATTAGCGAAACGAGCATACACACACACACACATGAACGCACATGTTTTTAGATAAATAAATAAACAAATAGCTATGGGACAGCTAAATCACCAGCTTTGCGAATTGCGCTCCCAACGTGTATGCATTGCAGACAAAAATGAAAAAAAATACAACAGCAAATGCAAAAAAGCAGCTAAGAATAACAAATTGCCATAGTGAGAAAAACTCACCTACATAAATAAATCGCGAAGGGGGTGAGAAGCCACGGCCGCTACTTTTATTGGATTGTCAGACGCCACAAAGCTAGCGGACAGGTGTGCGAGACAATGGATTACGAAATTGTAATATAAACACGACAAAGCAGCTGGCTGCAGCAGAAACCTGATCGAGAATTATACTAGCATACAAACACGGCAGCGTTTCAGCATTTCGCAATGAGTAGRGTCAGCATTTTTACTACGAATGACCGCGTCTGGTTCAGTAAGGTAGAGGGATAGCGTGGAAATATAAAAATGAGACAATTAAAAAAAAATTTAAAGAAAATCGGCTAGTGTACTATATAACGCAAACTTCTGAAACTTGTTTCTTATCGTGAGACGTCTCTTCGTGTTRTTTTGATCTACCGCTTCTTGGAGTTTTATCAAACCTACTGTTATGCTTCTAATACGACCTTCGCTTCGGTCAGCTAGTTGTAAAATACTGAAGAAGAGGTTTTGACCCGAAAAATTAGGTRTACAGATGAATCTTTTTGTCGCTCATTATCGTCAAATTGTCTTTTGGTGTTACCCAAGTTGTATTTAAATAAGCAACGCGAGTCGGCAAACTTGAGACTGCCGATTTTCTGCATTCCCTTTAATACCACATCTCAAAATCTTGTAGGCTCCACGTACGTGGTGAACAAAAATATTTGTGTTTAACTAATTTTCCTTTTCTAAAATATTTCGGTTATATTATGCATTTAAGCACCTTACCTAAAAATAGATTATTGTCAAAATGGGATATTGGAAATAATCAYTTGAAACCGAAAGTAATTCCAACCATGGAATAAAATTGAAAATGAAAAGGAATGCCGAACTGCATAGCAGCGTACTMTTACAACAAAAACACTAAGAGTATTACCCGTGCATGATCGACATCGTACGTTCTTCCTCGTCGCTCTCTCGAMTACAAATTACTTTCTGGGCGACAAAAAGGGTCCTCGTGCGTATATAGTCTTACTAACAATGGTGTGAAGAGGTCAGCGGAGACAAAGGAAATTGATAAAGCGACCAGATCAATGTGAAGCCTTATTCAATATGATCTACACATGATCCTGAATCCTGCCATCGATCAATCTTTTAACAATGAGGCAAACTAGCGGCTTCTTCAGTGAAACGCGAACAATGCCCATGAAGGTATCCTTTTTGACAGATGGAAATATTTTTATTGTTGAAAAAGTTTTAATTAATTTTAAGGGTGTATCTCCGAAACTGTTGCTCGGATCCACCTGAAAACTCATGGGTTTACGGGTTTAAAAAAATCGAT
>NW_017536630.1:340949-369714 GCF_001853355.1 Bactrocera latifrons
CTCGTGTTGCACCAATTTATTAAATTGTTAACGTTAATAACTGGTGTGTCATCAACAACATCGTCCTCACTGCTATCAGAAAACTCATCACCGCTACTTAGGTCATAACCAGTTCCGTCTTCAAACATGACATTGCATTTCTCGATGTCATCAATACACATGAAACTGTTTGGATCCATTTCTACTAAAAGAATTTGAATTATTTGGAGAGCTTCATTGCAGTCCAAGCTTGTCTCAGAAATATTATTGCCTTTCGGATGGAATGGTATTTCAACAGACCATGCAGTGCACCACGTTCGGCAAGTAACTTACTTCTGTCAACAAGTTTAGTTAACTTTATGGGATTTTGATCCATTGGTTGCAAAGCTGCTGTCACATTTGACGGCAAGAAATATGTTGTCATCTTTGCGTTGAAGATGCTCAATTGGTGAATGCGCAAAAGCAAAAGAAAAAAAAAACAGTCTTCGGTGGCAAGTTATTTTTTTGAGAAAAAAAGGATATTTTAAAACTAAAGAAATTAAAAGCAAAATTATTTCCTCTTACTTCGTTAACAAATATCTTGTGAAACTAATCATGATAGATCCGAGGTGTCATCCAAGCATTTTTGGAAAAGTTGTAATGAAGTGGATTATTAAAATCTTTGAAGCTCCTGGGATTTTTGGGTTTTCCAATAACTAAGGGCACTACTTTGTGAGAGCCATCACCATTTGAACCAATTAAAATTTAAATTTGTTCTTTTGAATTTTGTAGCCAGGCGCACTTTTTTCACAAGCAGAGATATATGTTTTATCTGGTGGGCAACGATAAAATAATCCGGTGTCGTCCATATTATATAATTGCGACTCCATTAACCCCATCTCAGTGACTTTTGCATKGAATTTGTGAATAAATGGAGTGATCGAGGCAATATCACTAGAAAGCATCTCGCCAATTTTTAGAAAACGAATGCCATGTCGCTTTTTAAATTTAGTAAACCATCCATCGCTYGCTCGGAATGCATTTTTATTATTATCGGGTTATTTTTCACCAAAAATGTGTTTAGCTTTTTCTTTTAACACTGTTCCTATCAATGTACACTTCCTTTCGCGATGTTTTAAAAACCACTCATAAAGACGACTTTCCATTTTCGCATATTCTATACATAGTTTTATTTGATGCTTCCTGATAAGTGATGGAAACAGCATTTAATATAGATGATCTATTTGACTTGATATAACTGATGGCAGATTTGCTCACTTTGAAATCTAGCGCTAGGTGATTCCCTTGAACTCCTTTGTCCAGCTTTTTCAATATCTTTACTTTGGTTTCCAAAGGTAAAGTAGTTTTTTTACGTTTATTTGACCAAGTATTTTAGTAAGTTATTTTTAGTTTTCGGTAGAGTCTAGCATAATACGAGTATGTCCACGCGTATCAAATTTCACATACGAATGACAAAAACACCAAAAATATGGCAAAACAAAAACTAAAAAGGAATTATAAAGGAATTATAACTTGGGGATGCCCCTTTCTATTTTACCTTTGTTCAGTAAAATTAAAACCAAGAATGGTAATTCCCTTGTGTTAAAAATAAAAAAAAAAAAAATTCTCAGAAGTGAATTTCAGAGCGTCCAATGCATTAAAAYTTCTAATTTCTGGATGTTCTAATTTCTGAGAGTTCTAATTTGTGAGCGTCTACTGTATATGCATATTTATTTTATGGATCATTTAGTTTATGGATTTGTAACAGAACTTATCACCGGACTGAGGKCAAGCTTAAGAAGTGAAAATAGAAAATATGTATACTCTTGAAGCATTAGCTCCGTTAAGTTTGGATTTACTACTTAGACATTTCTCTCATTATTTTGGGTATTCGCTCTTAAGTGTTCACTTTTTACGCTTTTTATCGAATATTTTAATTCTAAATTATTAGTTTTAAAGCATCGTTATATGCACACATATTGTACCGCTAGATTTTGACTCACCAGCCAAGATCACCAAAATTATCTATAAGGTTAAAGGTTGGGATCTGAATACTTTAAACTTCAAATACCTCATATTCCCTTCGACATTATTTCCCTTTTATTATTTGGCTGTTTTATAACCTTTTTATTGGCTGCTTAGTCTATGGTAAACTTACTGAGCATGTGCCACCAATTAGCCAACCATTTTTATTAGTTACGTAACATTTTTGCAATAATTTACATTTGTTTTTAGATTTTTTCTACATAATTCAGCTTTTGCCAATTTTTCATGCTACAAAAAGTGTTGGTTACCTAAGCTGCTGTTCATACTTACATACATATGTACTAACTATATATGTTTGTAGATACCCTGACTTGACTTGTTGTTGTGTGCAGAGTGCGGCTTCGTGGCACGCGCTCACGAGCCGCCTGCCGTTGACTCGATATAGTTAAGTCTGCCAAAGCTCTTAAAACACGCTTAACTGTAATAAGGCATTGAACAATGTGTACAACTACAATAGCAACAAGAAATGAAACTATTTCACGAAAATCTCATGTAGTGAGTTGCATTATTTAATTCATTACTATTATTGGCYGACGTGTTTTTGTCTCCTTTTGTAACGCATTACTGTAGATTTTCACTTTTACTTTTTTGCTTACTTGTTTTCGTGTTTTTCCATTTTGTTTTCTCACCTCGGCTCACTTTTACTTATTGCCGGTTGAATTTAGTCGACACAGTTTCTTAATTGACTTTGATTACTCATCGCGCGGCTGTACGTATTTTCTTTCTCTCTCTCTCTCTCTCTTTTGCAGTGTGCTTTTAGTTCGCTGTGCAAATTTGTATATCACATTATGGAAATTGTTGATGTGATAATTAACTAACAAGATATTTGTTGCAAAAGCTGTAATAGTGATAAATGCGCTTTTGTTGTGCGCTGCAAACTATAATTATTTTTGTGATTATTCATGTATTGTGTGTTAAAGTATTTAAAGCGTAAACTGTTTTCATCTTGTGTATATTTCAATAGTAGCTAAAATGAGATTACTCTAACAAAATATGCTATATTTTTCTAAAAAAAAAGTTTCTTTATTTGGTTCAACTTGTGTGTAAATAATATGAAACATTAAGTGTAAAAATATTTCTAATCTCAAATGATCCAGATTTTCTAAAATATTTACACATACGTCTGTACATAGTCGTTTTGAATTTATCCACACCGGTTGCGATCTACTTAGATAATGGTATACTGAAATAGCTTCCACTATAGTAGGTTAGATTAAGGAATCGATCCCAACAGGCGATTTCAGTTGGACAGCTTAGATCGCCGTTCCGTTGTGGTAYCTAAAACTCCCATGTTAATAGGCACCCGAACGAGTCTGATAAATAAGTAGCTTGAGGCTAATTCTAGTAAGGCTAGGAACTCCCTGACTAACTTTGAGTGCACAGTTACCTAGTACTGTATCGTCGTTGAAGCAATACGTCTAGTGTTATCCCAATAGCARCCACTTCTGTCTGAAAGTCACTGACTAGACTTAGAAATCCTTAAGGATAAATACCGTACAAACCTTCCCTGTTAAAAAATTTGTCCCTGTTTRGATTCCATTATTATACCAAGCTTTCCTGAGTCTTCGATCAACTATCGGGACAATGCACTTACCGGCAATATCCACGGGTGTTACGTGTATATTGTTATTGTTGGTGTAGTCCGCAATGTTTAACAGATGATGATGAGAGCCTTTCTATGAACGTTTACGTTCAAGCTTCTTAGCGATATATTTTTCTATCGTCTTTCAGCAGACAAATACGTCATAGAACGTTATTGGCTTGACCACGGTGTCGTAGAGACACAACACCACCTTGATGAGAGTCCTTACCTCTTGCCTAGAACTTCTCCACATCAGAATAATYCAAGCGATGTCTTCCTTGTTCTCTCCTCAATATTTGGGTTCCGTAATAGTTTTCAATCAACGATAYGTTCACATTATCAATAGGTTTAAGTCATGAGCCTTCAAATGAGGGGAGAACAAAGTCTAGAATTATTAGGGTAGACACCATAACTTTCAGGGTGCCCCCTAAGTACCTTTGTTATTCACGTTAATATTCGATACCTAAACGATGTAAGAAACTAGCGCTGGGCTAAGAATTATGGAAATAGAGATTATGACAGTTTCGTTCCGTTTTCGAATGCATATTACCGACGAACGTTTTTGTCATCGTAAAAGTGGAAGTATGAGCGATTTAATTACAATTACTATGATTAATTAACTTCATCTATCTTGTGTCCATTATTCTCGCGCTGGAATATTATATTATACAATATACAAGAATCTTAAAGATAAGAAAATGACCTTAGAAAAACCGATTGTTCCATGTGAAGTAAATACGTTAACTTCGGCTGCATCAAATTACTATCATGTCACCAAATGCGACAATTTTTTTATTTAACCAAAAGTTAGCTTCAACATCGAACAAAGAATTTGTCCCAAATTTGTATATGTGACAAAGTTTTGTTTGCGGAATCGTTGCGAATTTTGGAAAAGCTTACGGTAATTAAGTTCTATGAAAAACACAAGGCTATGAGTTGCACAAAGCCTTCAAAGACGGTCGAGACATCGTGGAAGACTTGTGCTGGACGACATTTGATCTCTGCAATTGATGAAAATATTCAAAAGTGAAGGATATGGTGCTTGAAAATCGTTGGAGAGATGGCAAGAGAGCTCGACATCTCTCGCGAATCCGTTCGAATRATTTTGGTGAATATTTTGAGCATGAAACGCGTTCTTGCTCGACTCGTCCCTACAAAGCTGCCTTTTTTTTTCAAAAGGAGTACCGTAAACAGGACAGGACTTAGTACATGCTYGAACATGCGAATTCCGATCCCACATTCATGGAGAACATCATAACTACTATGAGACATGGTTTATGAGTTTGACATGCAAAAAAGTTAACAATTAAAAACCACGCCAAAGCCGCTTAAAAATCAACGTGAAGCTCATTGTGTTTTTTGTTTTGATATTCGCGTCTTGTGTCATGGATTTGTTTTGGAAGGACAGAATGTCAATAAGGAGTTCGTTTTGGTCGTATTGAGGCGTTTACTTGTCCGGAATTTTCGAGGAACAATTCATGGATTTCACACGATGATAATGCATCWTYGCATCGAGCCACRATTGTGGCCGATTTTAGAGCCAAAAACRCAATGAATACCGTGTTCACCAKATATTGGCTCCGACTGATTTTTTATTGTTCCGCAAACTGAAATTACCGCTTCGTCTAATCCGTTTGCAGTCGATAGAGGCGATGAAACAAGATTCGCTGAAGGAGCTGACGGCCATCCAAATCGTTGCCATAAGTACATACATATGTTACATCGGGTGGGAATTACTTTGAAGGCCACAAAATAAACATTGACGAATAATTAAATATTTTGCGTTTTATTTAGAATTTCCGGCTACTTTTTTGTCACAATGTATACGTATAAATGTACATACTGTGAGCGTCAAAAATAAGTAAACAGCAGTTCTATCAATTCAATATTAAAGTGTTTATAACAACGCAATCTTTAATGCAACAATAAAAAGTTGTATTACAGAATTCAAGGCTTATATTATCAGAGTTTAACTTAGTATAAATAATAAACAAAAACTAAACACAGCCAAAAATAATTCACTTAAATTAAAAATACTCTCGTTTTTTCGCGTCAAAAAAAGTAAACAGAGTTCCGTAAAGTTAAAATACATATATGTACATAAACTAAATTGATATAAGAGTCTAATATTTTGTTTGCTTACCTTTGGACTTCAAGACCTCCGTTAATCTTCTAGGCATAGATTCTGTAAGAACTTCTGGAGAGTTTGCTCCATTCTTCAGTCAAAGCCTGTTTTAGGTCGTCTTTGCTTGAAATGCTCCACTGCCTGATTTTTCGGTCAAGGTGCTCCCACAAATGCTCGATAGGATTAAGGTCTGGGGACTGCGGAGGGTGATCAAGAGTTTTTGGCGTTCGATATAACAGCCACTCACTAACAATTTTGGACTTGTGTTTAGGACCATTGTCTTGCTGAAAGATCCAATTTTCTGATAGTCATAATTTTTCAACGCTAGGAGCGACGTTATTTTTTAAAATGTTTAAATAATCAAATTTGTTCATCGTGGATTCAATGAAAACTAAATTTCCAACACCAGATGCTGCCATACAGCCCCAGACCATAACCGATCCTCTATCGTGTTTTACGGTGTTGGTAATACACTTATCATCAAAGGCTTTATTTTTGGATCGCCAAATGTTAGGGGTTTTTTTCGATCCAAATATTTCAAATTTGCTTTCGTCTGTATACAAAATGTTGTCCCAGAAGTTTGCAGGCTGATTTATATACTTTTTTGCAAATTCCAAGCGCTTCTGTTGATTCGCCTTTGATATGTAGGGTTTCTTGCGTGGTACTCTTCCATGCAAACCGCTTTTGTGCAATGTTCTCCTTGTTGTACTGGCACTTACGGATTTACCCGATTTTTCTGCTATATCTTTTGATATTTGGACAGCGCTTGAAAGTGGATTTGATTTTACTTCCCTTACTATTGATCGCGCTTCACAGTCAGTAAGGCGTTTTGGTCGGCCCGGCCGTGGCAAATTTTCAACAGTCTGATGTTTACTGTATTTATCAATAATTTTTTTTTATTGTACAATGGTGTCTTCCAACTATTTGTCCGATTTCGCGCAAAGATTTACCTTTTTTATGCAAATGTAATATGATTTTTCGAGTTTCAGTAGTTGTTTGCTTGCCCATTACAAAATATAATATTTTTGCGACTTAACATCAGAAATAACAAATGGGAYATGAAAAAATATTCTTTACTACACTCACTCGCTTGAATAGTAACGGTTTGCAAATAATATTTGTCGCTTTTCCAAAATAAGTATTATAAACAAACAACGGTTGTCGCCACTGTTTACTTTTTTTTGACGCGATAAAAAGAGAGTATTTGTAATTTAAGTGAAATATTTTTGGCTGTGTTTACTTTTTGTTTATTATTTATACTAAGTTAAACTCTTATAATATAAGCCTTGAATTCTGTAATACAACTTTTTTTTGTTGCATTAAAGACTGCGTTGTTATAAACACTTTATATTGATAGAACTGCTGTTTACTTATTTTTGACGCTCACAGTATGTATGTCGTTAGAAATTCTTATTAAAYGATGACTCTTCGCAATAAACTTCCTATCAGAATCTCAATATGTGCTTATGCGCAATTCGCAGATAAGCTTAAAGAAAAGTAATGGGGAATCAGTTTTACAAGTTCTGTGAAATTCACATACATTTGTACATACTTACATACCTACTTACGTACATTCATAAATAACAATATACATACGAATATATACACGATATATAATTACTATCATTACTCATTAATTTTAATAAAGCTAACATAAATAAATAAATAAAAGCAAGCAGATTTTAGAAAAGYTTCAAAATACAAAACCAACAACTAAGTCACGTCTCAACGTCTCTGTCGTCCGAACGTGTTGTGTCGTCGCAAAGCTTATCAAATTTGCTTAGACAGCAGACACTTTTAGATTTAATGAGCGCAAATTGCATTGAATCACCCATAGAGCAGAGTGTCAGGCATTTAGCGCAGCGAAGCATAGCGRCATGAAGACGAAACCAACAACAAAAGCAATATAAGAAAGCTAATGTGATACCGGAAAATCACTTCAAAGTCATTTGAATAGTAATTTGTACGTTTGGCAGATCGTTTAATGAAAAATGAATGTATGCAAATGTGTTTAGGGCGCTCCTATGTGCCGTTAGATGTGGCAGCTGCTAACGTTTTGCGCAAGTTTTTTGCTCGTTACAAATAAATGGATTTCCCTATTTACATATGATTACACAGGCATTTTGTTTTCCAAGTAAATACTCGTGTATGTGWGTGTGTAAGAGTGTATGTGTGTATATTATACAWACATACATATGCATGTGCGGCCAAGCGCGAATGCCAGGGAGGCAAGCAACTTATGCATATGCAATCACCTACACGTGCATGTATGTATGTATGTATATCAACCCCACCTGCAACCTGCCACACTGCCGTTGCACGTTGCATATATGTTTGTATGCAAAACGGAAGTGGAAAAATTAATTTAGCAACTGTTTATGTGCTGCAAGCCGCGCCGTTAATGCAAACAAACAGCTTGGGGAGTGCAAAACACTTCGAGGGATGGATTGAAGCATGAAAATCAAACGAATTGAAAACGCCAGTGAATGCATAAATGCGCGGCAGACTTTAAACCTTGGCAGCGCKGAGCGTATGGTGGGAAAGAGGCGGCGCAGAGKTGGCGCTGGTAGTAGGCAATTGGCTGACTGAYTGACTGGCAGRCAGGCAGGTGGACAGTATGAAAGGAAAAAGCTGTAATAGATAGCGAGTTGCTCGAATAACAACCACAGCGCAGCAACAACAGAAACAAAGAGGCAAAACAACAATATCAGTGAGACGTAGTCAAAGCAAAGCCAAACAATTATGGTGTAGGCCATGCGCAKGAATTGCAGCGCCGTCGACCAGTTGGAGTTGGCTTTGTCACCTTTGATTTTGCGTTTTCACTGTTTTTTCCGCAACATGCTTAGTTTTTGCACACTTATCGCTGCAGCTGATATGCCTGATTTGCTTGCTTCTGCTCAGGGCACCTAGAAAACGAAATAGCTATGAAAATTTCCACTGAGCTATTTGCTTTCACAGTTTATCAGGTGGGCTGGCTGTCTGTCTGTAGCGGTTTCWGAGAATTCAAGTTGTAGTAAGAAAACATGTGCATGTGGTTTATTTTCCACAGCTTGTACCTTGATAATTATCACCTGAATTTAAGCTATAAGTAGAAAAATATCGGAAAACTCCCAGTTAGCAGGAAGGAGGTAGGTAGTAGGTGTTGAATCGACCCAATTATCAAGCATACTGTAGCCTTGTAAATAGACAGCTTGAAATGATATTATTGGCTTTGAATGAAGAAAGAAAAAAACATTTGAACTTCAAKCGACAAATGTCAATAGTCATTGAGTTTGATGGGTGCTCAACTGGTCTGACCGGAGGGAGACTTAAATTGGGTACCACGGGTAGCAGTTAGCCCTTGGAGTTCGGTATAAAATTACTAATGGATTTATATGCGCTCTAGAGCTACGAAGGATATAGACTCATCTCGTCCTCGTCCATAGACTAAAAACTAAAAAAATTGTTTGAGAATAACTCTAAGTTGTAGGTTAGTCGTTTTGGCAAGAGAACAGAATGCAGTAAGTCATAATGAGTAATGGCGAATGTAAATTGGCGTTAAATAGTAGTTTCTTCTCCGCGTACATAGCCACTAAGATATTTTTCTGCGAGATATCTGCTTTGACTTTTACCTAAGTCCATGAGGTTCATTGATAATGTGCTCAAGATTAGTCAAGGAGTGTCTGATAGCATCAAGTTACTTGGTTATCATAATGGTTTTGGTCATAGTTAGATCAATTTCATTATTCTTCTAGCATTAGGTCGGTGGACTGTAAGCTTTTGCTACCAACGAGAATYGGGAGTTTTTTCTTTCTGGTCAAAAAAATAATCTAAGATGTTTTGTTTGAATTTTTCGCTCTTAGCAAGGCTCATCTTACCGCAATGATAAGAGTTCTAACACTGTCCTATATGTACCAATGGGATGAGGTTTAAGCTTTTGGGGTCCGAACTTTCGCAAAGCTGAGGAAGGCGAAGTGAAAACATCTAATTACCACCACCGTCTAACTTCTGCTAAATAAAGTTGAAATTACTTTATAGTCGTACATTCTATGAACTAGCATTAAACGACTGCCTCGGATAGTCTTTTAATGCGAACGAACCAACATTTTTAACTGTACAAGTGTAATCACTAATAACTTAATGAATATCAAGCTAACGTTTGAATTTTGATTGATAATAAAATGTTTACCAATCGCTAAATGCTTTTAGCTTTTTCTTTTCGCAACGTTGCGCCAACTGGAAAGGACCTTCATCTGATCTTTTCAACTGAGTTTAGGTATTTCTCTTMTTCTGCTTCCCCCGGCGARTATTGCRTCGAATACAGAGGACATSASCTAGCCAGCCCAGCSSCTTYCCYTWAWTYSSYKRAMYWWKKYAAWKKYYTYSKWWWWYYYMTWMMRSYYMWYSKTTYMWYMAAWSSSRWWWTYSSCSKKRMCMAMSSSKWRRRRAWYMWWWWWYYTYYWMMRRACCTTTCTCTCGAAAACTCGTAACGCCGACGCATSAGATATTGYCATTGTTCAGGGCTCTGCACCAWAAAGCAGGACGAGGATGATGAGTGACTTGTGGAGTTTRSTCTTTGTTCGTCGAGAGAGRACTTACATCTCMATTGCCTACTCAGYCCGGGGTAGCACATGTTTCCTACAGTTATTCTGCGTTGAATTTCGAGGTTGACGTTRTTGTTGGTRTTAATGATGGTTYCAAGATATAYAAAATTATATACGACTTCGAAGTTCTGACTAAACTGTGACATAGGGCCAAGTCGCGAGTGTGACGTCTGTTTGTCTGTTTGTTTGATAACAGGAAATTTTCTGTCTTGGCCTCGTTCACTCCCTATTTGCTGCGCTTCCTTATCCAGTCTGCAGATCACTTACAGAAGATGGTGCAAGAAGTTCTACATCACGAACAATTTTCTCTAGGAGTAGATTGAAGAAGTTGCTCGATGGAGAGTCGCCTTGTCTCAAACGTCGTTTAGTATGCAAGATAAGGCACATGGGGAAAATCTGGGAGGTTGGCGCAGATTGTGGGATCTCTCTTTTTGTTAATTGAGCTGAGTAATTGTCGGGCATGATTTTGTCCGACTATATTTTACAAAAAAATGTTGACTCATGCTTCTTATCAGTCGCCGTCGTAGTTCAATAGTTCGGCCGGCAATCCATCGACCTCCGCTACTTTGGTGTTCTTTAAACGGGTAATTACTATTCGAGCTTCTTCATGGTCGGCCAATGGAACGTCTGCTTCATCGTCATCGGGACTCATTGCTTGGGATTGATTAACTCATTATCATAGCTAATAGAAAATTCAAATTTTAGAAAGTAAAATATTTAGAAATAAGTTAAGAACAAGTATCATTTGCTACCAACAGCTATTTTGTTATGAAATAAATAGTTGGTAAAAATGAAATCACATCAATTKCATTCGGTTTATGGAACATAACTAAATGTGTTGTTTTCATTTCCTCACCTCTTATGCTCTCACCTTAATGGTGGTTAATGCTTAATTTTCAAAATGCTTTACTTCTTAAATTATCGGACTTGGCAGCCAAATATGTTAGAAGACAACGGTAATACAGCTTATCAGGGAGAAGTGCTTCTGTAGACTGTCCTAACTTTAAGTACGCCAAGTTTTTAAAGCGCCGCATAGTTAAATGAACTGTCTACAAGCGCTCATACTAGATATATTTGAGTATATGAAGGTGGTTGTACAGTCAAACCAACTCTGCAAAAGTTTATTTAAGCCCGCGCCACCACTTGGCGGGTCATAATTCATTTCAAGTGTATTGCAAACTTTACCCACACAGATTTAATTAATTTAAGAGTAATTTCCGCCTCAACCCGCGCGATTGCGCTCATTTCTCTCTTAGATAATATAGTGGTATTTTTTATAATTAATGATTGCGGGAGGTGTTGCGGAAATCTGTGYGCGGCTCCAACACCCGAAGCGCACAACTAAAACAGTAATTTACCTAATTCTTTTCTTCTTCTTCTTATTTAATTTCAGGCTACGCAAAAGACATTTCCGGAATTGAAAGAGGTAAGTTTTGTCGAATGAATGAATGAACGGAGGAGTGAATGAATGAATGAAGTGCGCCCCCAGCGCTTTAGTGCAATGAAAGCAATAAGAATATAAAAAAATAAAAAAAAAAAAACAATAACAACAAAAATAGAAATACAAAAATCGACTGCAAAACTAACAACAAAAAATAGAAATAAATTCAAACAGCAGCAATGAATGAGCAAAATAAATGCGGGCTACATGCTCCCACAGCAACCGCAACTCGTTCAAAGAAAATAAAATGAAAATTAAAGAAAATTTCGTGGGATGAAAAATAGTTGGATAGCGCTGCGGAAAAATGTGAAAAGCAAAAGTAAATGAGAAAATATGAGAAACTTAATGGTGGTGTGGAAGAACATGCCAAATGAAAAAATAATATTAAAATCTAAATGCAGGCACTCAGACAGACGCACCCGTTGAGGTTGCCACAAACCTACGTATGTATGTATGTTCGTGTGGGCGATATTCGAGCACAGCGTCGCATACAAATGCACAATTGGCAAAAGGATAAAGACCTTTTCAACGTCAACAGCGCGGCGCGCATTACTTCAGCCGGCTGGTCGCTCTCCACTCACCGTCTCAACGCTCAAAATGGCAAACTATTCCTCCAGCACTTTACCCACTTCGCCACCTCGGCGCTACACATCAGCTGGGTGGGCTTTTTTCTGAATGTATTACCCATTTTCGCCTCTTCACATTTTCGCATTTTCTCAGCTCGTTCAGTTTTTCATTTCTATGCACTCTCGTGCGCATTTATTTGCCGCCATTCCAGTTTTGCCTGCTGGCGTGCCAGTTCAGTTAGCGTTGGCAAAACTTTTACTATTTACTCGTTCACAGCAAGTTTTCTGTTTTCTTCGTTTTCGTTCGCCGCCGTCGTTGCCGTCGCGCACCCGTCACGTCATCACCAAAYCCGGAAAATATGTAAGAGCGCGTTCGCGCCCGTAAAACCAGTGCAATTTATAATAAGCACGCTGCACCTTKTTTCCTCAACGCGCGCTGTGGATATACCTAAGTATGTTGAGCTGCCTCTGGCGGTCGCGTGACATGCACACAGCTACTGTAACTGCGCCGCCTCGTTTGCCGCTATGTCCTTACCTCAGTGGCTTGGCGGTCTCCTGGCGCACTTTTATTGCATCTCTCTTGCCTTTCCGCTCTACRGTTCGTACAACATGTTGGCACGGCTGCGTGCTGCATATCCATTGCATTGCCACTTTGGGCCGCCGCGTCGCGCTCTTTCACTTGTGCCACTTGCATTTGCACTGCGGTTGACGTTGTGTGTTTTGCGGAATACAGCTTTACCCGGTAAAGCTTCACTGTTTGCTGTAACGCCWGTTGGGATACTTAAGAATGGCCAGTGGGTATTTTTCCAGTRCCATTGGTGGGCCGCAATKTGTGAGCCATGGTACGATTGCGTTAACTTTCGTCTGCGTGCTGGTTCCTCAATACTTCATATTTGCTTGCCACAGTTTCTGGCTTTCAGTTTGAGCTTATGAATTTCCAATATCCACAGCCTCAGTTAAATCTATAGCGTAGCTTTTGCTATGTGTCGTCTGCTCTCATTCACATGCCCGTCGCTGTCTGCCTCAGCGTCCACCTTCTCTGACCTTTTTTGTATTGCCACATTACCGTTCCATCTTCCGGTGTCGTTATGGTTGTTATAACAAAATAACTGTGTTTTTATTGTGCTTCGTTTGGCCGTTGACATGTTGGCTACTCGTGCCGTCGGCAGACGTCTGCTGGCTGCGCCGAGTTGTCTCCGTACTCATTAAAAAAAAAACAAAAAAAAAAAAAAAATGACAGCACAAAAGAGATCATCGGAAGTTAGTCTTGAAAATCGATTTCTCATTGCTCAATTTGTAAACAAATAGCAACAAAGTTAGGGTTTAGCAAAATTGTGGTTTTGGCGGAAAGTTCATGGCCATACGAGTTGTGTAACTGAAATGGGAACGAAAGATTTTAGTGTGATTTAAAATAAATTTATAAGTTCAATGCTGCCCAAATGTTATACTCGACCGCAATACATAAAGTTCTATTTCATTTGGAATATTGTAAATAAAATGTTCATCATTGGAAAGCCGGAATGTCTTCCGCCATAATCTTTCGGAAATATACTAGATATAGTGTCAGTGAATCCGGTGTTCCTWACTCTGAATGCGGCTGTTCTCTCTACTAAACTTTTTATCAGTTTTTGGTGSGATCGTTTTCGAAGATACTTTCGTGCTCTCTTTAATCGAAAAATGGTAAAATAATTTAGTACAGTAAAAACTATTATCAGTTTTTGTGTAGATTACTTCCGAGGACTCTTTATGGCTCTCTTTAATCGAAAAATGTTTCAATATATATTTATTTTATTTTCAATCTCAATACTTCTCCCAAGTAAACATTATTTAATTATTGTAGACTTTTATGGGAAATCTTACAACCATTTCCCTCTGTTCTCTTTTTATTTCTCTTTCCCCTCTGTAAATYGCTCTCTGTCTTTTACCCCTTTTTCTCTACTCACCACATCTATTACACAATTTTTCCACACCCCCTCTGTCTCCAAATATTTACATATATTTTCTCATCTTCCCCCTTTTTATAGATATTTTCTCTCTTTAACTTTTTCCCCTCCACTCTGTATCCCTCTTCCATCTTATAGTTGTGCTATAATTTTTTTTTTTGTTTTGTAGTTATCGCTATAATATTGATATGATTTCATTCTACGAAGTTAACCGGACTCAGAACAATGAATATATGAAATATAGTTTAGTAATATCGCATATATATATAGACACATCTTGCATCGTAAATTTTCTTGACTATCGCAGTTTTAGAGGTTATGATCATAAGAGCAATCGCGATAGGACGGATCAGATCAGATAAATTCATAGTTTCCAAAGTGAGAAAAGTTGTTTAAATGACAGTTATAGAGTTTATGATATCAATCAGTCGCGCAAAGTCGTCTCTCTTACTGATATACAGTACTAATTTTACCAAGTCTCTATACCAACTATCCTTAATAGCAATTCGGCCTTAACGAAGGGGTTTCTTTACACAAATTTGGAACATAATAAACATTTATACAATCTTCAATATACTTGCTGGAAGATAATCTTCATCTTCGCCTATTACCCATTTTTCTTGGAGAAGAAACACTATCAAAATCAGGTATCTTGGGCAGAACCAAATTATTATAGCGGTTGCTAATGAGCGTTGTTTAGGAGTTTGCATTGAGTTGTGCCAGCATTTGCCTGCCCATTTATATGCGCTTTGAGCAATCAGCCAATAATCTTATCAGACGTAATGGCAATTATTGCCCAGGTTTTTTGTTTAGAAAACGAGTGTATAATGTGAAATATGGTGAAATATAAAAAATTCGATTTAGTTCCGAGTAGTTTGAATAATTACTATTACTTTAAAATAAATGRTAGCAATTTTAAAGCGTGCACTTGCAACACACATAAAAGTACAGCAATAATTACCATTTGAGTACATGTCCCACATCACAACGCGGACGCATCAGCGCCCAACGACTTCGACCGCAAATGAAACGCAGTAAATTCTTTTTTCCACCATAAAAGAGGGAACACAAAAACTGCGCAATAACTGCCATTTGAATGAGTTTTTTTTATGTAACTGTAATTTTTTGTTGTTCTGCGGCTGCCATTTACKGTTTGTGCGACACGGCGTATACGTAACATTTACAACTACCACTACATAGAAGTTCGTAAAAAGTCTTTGCTGTATAACCGAGTCGATACTTTTATACACACATTACATTGTTATTGTTTTGGTTGTCGTAARCTTTTTACGCTTTTGTTTCAAGCCGTTACGTTGTCCAATCATATCCGACTTTGTATTTCTAGTCTATGTTTTTTGCTGTCGTTTTTTCGTTGTTTGCTTCTGTCTCTCATTTTTTGTTTTGCTTTGTTCCTTGCCGTGTTGTTGTTGCCGGCTTCGCGTTGCGCTGTTCATTTTG
Organism: Bactrocera latifrons; assembly: GCF_001853355.1. NCBI lineage: Eukaryota > Metazoa > Arthropoda > Insecta > Diptera > Tephritidae > Bactrocera > Bactrocera latifrons. Next base: position 356,652 of record NW_017536630.1, read on the forward strand.
TAATTTTCATCTCAATAACTATACGCTCATTTGCGCTGTCTGATGGCTTCAAGGGATATTCATATCCGTTGTCTTTACCGGATGTGCTGCCATGTTATTKTATATACAATATTTTTCTTTGTTTTCTTCTCGATATCAGTGATGCACGCATATTACCAACGTACCGTTAATTCGTGTGGACGACGGGTGCAGTCGGCTGTAGTCAGAAGTGCTCGTGGCATCAACTTTAGCTGCATTGCCTGTCTGTCTCTCTGGTCTCTGATAAGACCACCTTTTACTGGGTGGTTCACCAGGTCTCTTCGTTTTAAAATTCCACAAAACTTTACATATATTTCGTACGATGTGTTGTTAGTTTATGGGAAAGACGAGATATACCAATTTCCATAATCTGCCAGCAAGGGTTGGTCTCGCATTAATATCGTAAACCGGTTTTGTAACAACTTCGTGGAAGTATTTGGCTCTATTTCGGAAAGAGCTGGTTCGATATTCAACATAAGTGCTCAAATATTTAATGAACCATCAGCGAAACATCGTATTTTCAAGGCATGACTCAAAATAATGTAGGATCAAATTACATAGTACCCCGATGTAGCCTTTCGACAACGCCGACACGTTTAATAATATGTTTATCGAATTTGCATTGGCAGGGACACATCGAACCAGATCTCACTCACGGGGCGCAAAAGTTTAAAACAACACATTTTCCCTTTAATATATGACTCAACGTGGTCATCACTACCCATGTTTGCTATGCCTCTATTGGGGTCTTTGGATTTAGTGACTGAGGGCTTCTCTGCTATCATAGAGAAATCTGTTGATGTAAGGCACAAAATTTTGAAGCGCTGATAAGCACATTGTCACAATCTCTGAACTTCTTTCTCCAAATGAACTTCGTTTTCCTATATTCCGCACCAGTAAAATTTTCGAAATGTAAAGTTGTGGGTCTAAAAGCTCTGATCGTGTTTCACACACTGCTTTACTGGGGGGTTCTCGTAGGCTTGCGCCTATACCTACACAATAAGGGACCGCACGTGTTAGGCACTGACATGCCAATCTTACTAAAATTCTTCCTTCGTAGTAATAACTTAAAATCATCCGACCCATTCCCGAAATATTGAGGTTTTTCGCKCAAGTACAAACTGTTGTCCACAAACTGAATTTCTGACTTTCAGCTTCGGCAGTCTTGTGATTATGCAGTATTCGGTTTTCTCATCTCCATCAGTTGGAAGTATAAAACAGTAGCAAGACAACGTTCCATGTGTTTAATGGAAGTATCTGCTGACAACAGACTTAAGCCACGCCGCACAATAGCACAGCGGACCAAATCAAATCAAAGCGTTGATCAGCGCACCGAGGATATCAAGTACCGCCTTCGGTTCGAAGCACATTTACACAATCTGGCGTACTTTGGGTTCGGTGTTTAGTTGAAATGCAACTCCACATGGAAATAATATCAGGTCTGCTCTTCCCGAGTTCGGGTCCTAAACCATAACCCTCACAATATTCCCAAAGACGCAAAACTACACTTTGAAGACAGTCTCACATATTTTTCTTGTCCCAAGATTTTTTCAGTCAACGCTGGATTGCTACTTCGATTAATTTCGAACCCTGAAAATACAATATCGGTCAAAATTTCTCTTTAAAAAATGTCTGCTCTTCCCGCGTTCGGGTCCTAAACTGATAGTGGATACTTCCAAAGGGACTGTACCGCATGARCAGTTTGTAGTGACTCCAAGGGCTCCTCATGATATAATTAAGAGCTTCTCGTAGTAATAGAATTAAGTCTCTTGTTAAACCGTGTAGTCGAAACTGCAGTTTTGRAGCCAGTTTCACACATTTTCTTTTTCCAAAAATTGTGTTTTAGCCAACTTTGATTTGACTTAGATTCATTTCGGTTCGTAACAACACAATATCGATAAAAATATCAATATTACAATTTTTCTTGAATAAATGTTTGCAGAAACCTACATTTTAAACCACTATAAGGACCAGTCTTTACTTGTTGCAGTTTGAATGCGAATGACTGAAGCAGCAAGTCCTGCTGGACGGTTCGACTGTTTCATCGAATGCTGAGTGTTTTCCTTTTTTATATTCTTCGCATTTCTTCGTTATTCACCGTTTCATACTTTGTGCTCCAGTGTAATGTGGYCGCTACTATGTACAAGTATTAAAGCGTTTCTTTGATAGCAAAAAACAATGACACCAGCTATGAGATTTCGGAGACTTCTTTCAGTTTTATTTACACTCCTACTTTGTGTCGACTTCTTTATTGCTTTCGTTTTGCTTATTCCCGCCACGCAGCTATCCAAAAGATAAACTACATTGAAAAATCCGACAAACTGACAGACGAATAGAGAGAACTCTATGGCGGGGGGAAGCAGGACGAACGAGTAGAGATGAATGAACGAATGCAGGCAAGAGTTGGTTGTTATACTTTTAATATATAAATTGTTGCTTTAAACTAAAATCCCCTTGATGTAGTTTATTCTCTTGGGCGAAGGGATTTCGACTTTCACGTCTCCAGCTTTAGAGTCGTAAATAAAAGTCTCGAACGCTTGTAAGCCACAGATGAAGATGAGAATGGCGCCCGCAAAAGGATGTATGTCCAATGGTTTAAGTAGTAAATTTCTGCCGGATTTAATTATTCTTTTGTATTATAGCAAATGCCGTTACAGACTGGCATGTAAGGAGTTTGACGGTTGATTGTATGACGGGGTGTGTGTGGGCGCGGGATTACAAGATTGTTGCATGACAGCTCAAATAATTGCTTATTGTGTGTTATACTAGCCGGTTGGGAACCCGAAAATTGCAGCTGTCTGTTACAAGATGCTTGCAGCTTTATATTGCCGAAATAATGCAGTGGGTTTAAGCATCACATTTTTACGAGAAACTTAGCGCAGTAAAAATTGTAAATACTGGAATGAGCGAATTCAGATTGGCCAGATTAGTTAACTGTTTAGTACTTGGCAGCTTCTTTAAACTAATCGTGGATCATGATAGTTTGGAATGTTAAGTACCGATAGATTTCAATATTGCTTTGAGTCCATCAAATATTTCTCTTTATTCGTCAAGTTTGTTACTTTTGTAGCTGTACTTAATTAGAAAGTTTTGTAGTTAAATTCTGAATATTTTTTTGCCGAATACCCTATCTCGGTCTTGACCATAAATTAGATCGACGTATTATGCCATCAATCTAAGTTCGTTTTTAATGAGGATGCTACGCCTATCTGAAGGAATCATGTATTTATAAGCAAGTGATCGTATTTCACTGTAAGACCTGCACTTGAAAACAAAAAGGTTTCCCGTAAACATACCGGGAAATTGGAACATGTTAGGCCGTCTCATTTCGGATGTCGGTAAACTCCTAAATCGAAGTGGGAAAAGTTTTCGAAACTTGGTTTTAACGTATGCAAATTTGTGGTGTTCACGGAGAGTATTTTGGCAATAGTATAACTTCTTCGTAATGCTGGAGTAATAAAAAAACAAGTTACTCGGTAGATGGTGCTGGATATGAAATATCGATATATATTGTAATGTTTAGTATCCAGGTCAAATTCGTGTTTCGGAAATTTTTATATTCAGAAACAAATAATACAGGTCTTGAAAAATTGCTAATCTGATTGAAAATTTATACAATTATAGGTGTAGCACTCGAAATATTAAACCAACATTTTTTTCTGGTTAACTATTCATTACTTTCTGTTTACGGACTTGGCGGCTCATAGATACAAACAGCGCTAGTTATCCAGACACCTTAAGGCTCACCTAACTAGTTTTGTCGGAAAAAATCATGGTTTCTTAGAAAACCTCTATTCCTACTGTCTCTCACAGTCTACCTACTCCGTGCATCTTTTCTGCGTGGGTGAAGCCGCTGGAGAAGAGGCGCAGTGAGCTTCAAATTTAATTGAAGCTTAAGAGGAAGATTCGAGAGAAAGGGTTGAGAGTAAGTCTTCTGTCGAGAGCTTCCAAGAACACTTATTTCAGACTCACAGACCACTGTAGTTTCAAGTGGAAGTGGCAGAAGATATACTTATCAAAAGTGTGGCTTCTTTGGTGCCTGTTCATAGCGGAAACGTCGGAAACTGTAAAGCTGATGAGCGTGCAAGAAAGAGCACCCTTACCCTAATTTCAACAGGATGGATCTATGGGCCTGGCGTGTATTCAGCAAACGTTGGTCAGGAACCAGCTCCTGTAGAGTTATGAAAGCTTTGATACCTAGAGTGAAACGTAAAAAGTCCGATAAACCACTAATTCTTGGCTATGTTTGCATCGGTGTTCTAACTGGATACTGTCAGATTGATATTTACTAGAAAATTTGTCAAATTTTTAAGGAAACATGAGGTGGAAACATCTACACACTTTCTTCTGCACCGCCCAGCTACATAGACTGTCGTTGGAACGTGACGGTTGTCTTCTCAATACGAGTTAGTTCCTGTACCGCCACAAAGTATTGTACTAGTACTACTTCGCAGTTGTACAATACCTAGCCGAGTTTAAATTTTAGGCTTGAATTTGTTTATATAATAAAATGGGTCTTCTGTTGATATATTTATCACAAATTCTTAAATTCGATTTAGTAATTGATATTAGTTTGTCAATAAAGTCTTGCGGTATTTTTGCGGTATTTTTATTGAATTTACAAAGTTCATAACATTTTCTTTGATGTCTCATGCCCAGCTCTTGACCGATGCTACGACTGCTACTATGCCGGTCTCTTTCGACCAATTCAGCGATTTTATCGCAATTCCGGAGCGTGGCGCATCTTCGACCACCTCTACACCAGAACGAAAACGTTKAAACCATCGTTGTGCGGTGGAAATGGGAACTGTATCGCGTCCATAAACTGCACACATTTTATTGGCGGCTTGAGAAGCATTTTTGCCTTTATCATAGTAGTACTGTAAAATATGCCGTATTTTCTCTTTATTTTGCTCCATGTTTGCGGCGCTATAACTCACGAACGACTTAAAAGAAACGACAAGCAATCAAACACGTGCTAGCGCGTGAAAAAGCGCTTTCCAAAAAGGTATAGCATGACCCGATGCCACGATTAGAACTAGAACTACGCGCTCTCAGCGCCAACTAGCGAAAATACCGCAAGACTTTTTTGACAACCTAATATTATGCGGTCGGGTTTGGAAGGAGGAGGTACATATTTTGTATTGTTTTAGAGTCCACCAATATTTCTTCAATAACTTGTATGACTATTTTCGTGTTTGTAAATATGAATTGGTTATGACTGAAATAATAGAAGTATGTGTATATTACATTTCTCTCATATACGACATGTGGCAACATATTCTACTTGCACTGATGCGTGAAAGAGATTCCGAACATAATTTATGTGTATGTATGAAATTGTAAGTCAGTCTCTTGTGAAGCCGAACACTTCACTTATCACAACATATTGTTTAAAATATCTCGACGAACTGAACGTCTCTATTTATAATGACAAATCAAAAACTTACACGATGTCCATATTTCAATCCACAACGTCAGTCTATTTAGTTGAGAACCAACAAAGAGGCTTGTCACGACTGTTAGGCTGCCAAACATTTTTTAGCCAATATTAAATTTTTTTTCATGCAGGTTCACATTAAGGTTCTTGATAACGAGGAGAATAAACTTCTGACTAGGCCGATCCCTATAGTCCGCTCATTGATTCCAACAGCTAGGTCGCTCCTTTTCTTCATTCCAAAGAGCTGAAGTATTGATAAACGTATATTATTCTCCTATTTCTAGGCCGCATCTTAAGGTTTTCCAGAGTTTAGACATTTTTTGTCGGAAACAGACTCAAGAGGTTTATCTACAGAAACTAACACAGATTTTCCTTCAATTTCTAGCTCGAATCTTAAAGTTATCTGGATTGTGGAAATTTTGTTTGGAACTACATTCACATGTTTGTGTTTGTTCATATAGAAGTTAGATTGTAGATATTGGATTAACCTAACACCCCTTTTCAAATAATACTCAGTTCTCAATCCGTTTGGTTGCGATCCTTTTAAGACTCTGTGGTTTAGAATACTCCGCAGTTTGCCTCCATCTTCTGGAAAGTGTAAATTTTCTCGAAGATGGATCTGGGTTCGTTACTCTTTGGATTGTGCTAATGCGACTCTCAAAGTCACCAAGTTGCAGCTTTGTTTTTTCTCTTTGTAGTATATATATCTGTGCTCTCATATGCGATTTGAACGAAATATATTAAAGTTTTAAGTGAAGTTGAATTAAAGAAAAATGGGTTCAGTCGAAGTTAATTGGACATTAGTTAAGTAATGTCCCCTGCTTCTTAGACGACAAACCCTGTTACTTAGTTTCTGTACAATAGTTAACCACGAAGATCCGTCACCTAACAACGTCTTTCAACTTCGTTGAAGTAAATTATTTTGTCAACGATTCCAATCGAGTTGTCAAAGAATGCCCCATATACCGCAACCATAATACCATATGCCCAATAATGTACATATATTTGTGTATATCATTCCTAATGTATGCATTTGACGAACCATCGGAGCGGCAACCAGTCCAACGCCGTTACCATAAGTTCTTCATATCGCTCCTTCCACATGTGTCACACGGCATGTGCAACATGAAAGTTGTTGTCACACACAAGTGTCGTTGACATTTTAATATGTTCTTTGAGTTTGCCCTAACTAAGTACCGCGCATCCGTCTGTCCAACTCTCCGCCGYCTGTGCGCGTGTCCATTTGTCTTTCTCTATCTTTGTCTGTTTAACTGTCAGCGCCTGCTGTTGACAACAACACGACAAAGCGAAAGCAACAATAMTTTCTACTCGGCTTGCCTGCTTCAACGTCGTGACTGTAATTTGCTGTCATCAATTAATGCAATTACCATTTTTTAACCAAACGCTGGCAGCAAGRCATGGCAAACCTAGATGTTTAAAGACTTGCCGTTCGCAAGAGTGGCCACCTTTTGATATTATTATAAAACACTATAATTTTCATCGCAGCTGAAGTGACGTTTCCGTGGCTTCTTGTACGCTTTAATAATACAAAATTACAYCTAAACCTGGTAGCGACAAAAGGCAGGTGAATTCAACCTATCAAGCTGGTCTCCATTTTAAAGTATTTCCTTRTTTTGCCCTTATCACCCCCTCAAATGCACCATTGACAACAACAACCACTAGTCGTTCCTTTTAAATAAGTATTAAATCGAATATGTGGCGTGCCACTGCGCGGATATGAATTATTTGTAACCTAAAAATAGTACCCGCTGCGTGCAAGCGGCAATTACACAGCGGGCGCTCACGATTGATTTCATTCAACTTTTTCTGGAAATTTTTGGTAATATAAAAATATGTTAACATAAGTGGAGCATAATAAATAAGGACACAGCGGGAAATCTTTTTGACCTGCATTCCTTTCAAATGCCCTACAACATGCTCGCATCCCCTCCTTGAAAACCACAAACAAGAAAACAATATTTATATAATAATAAATAAGTCGTAGTAAAAGGAGAAAACAGTTTTAGTTACTAACGCAGTTATATTAATAGGATGTAAGTCAAAGTTAAAGACGTACATACATATATGCCCCGAGTTCAATCCTTATACTTATTTTTTTGCTTTTGAAACAACCGCGGAAATAGTCTCTGTCGCATCAGAAAGCAAGTCCAGAGTTAACATATGCGTAGACTGCCAAGTAGCAATCGAGAACACTACCACCTATATCATAACGGCCAAAAATGTCTTGCTAAGCMGGGTGGCAATGGAAAGCGTTGCCAGAAGCCAGCAACTTCACTTCTACTGGGTGCCAGGCCACAAAGGCATCGATTGGCCGAGATTGCTAAGAATGGTGTACGGCTAAGACTCGAAAACGTGATCATCATACAACGAAATGGACGGAAGTATGGTAAAGAACATCAAATCCGATGGAACGAGCTACCTGGATGCAAAACTGCAAAAGTCATGCGTAAGTACACAAAATTGCTATTGACACTAGACAAATAAGTAGGAACATGATTGGAATACTAACAGGTCACCAGGTCACTGTCTAGTGGCGACACACGCCTACCAAATGTGGCTGACAGATCGAGCAGACTGCGGGAAATGTCTAAAGCAAGGCACTAGGGAAACAATGTATCATCTCTTGTGAATTCGTCCCGCATGTTGTTAAGCAACGGCTGTGGCATGGCTACTACTCATTCTTTTTTGCTTATGTGTTTTCTTTATTTACTTTTTAATTAAAAAATAATGAAATTCATATATATTTTTAATTGGTGTTGTACGAAAAATCAGAACATAACAATCGAATTTAAAATCGTGCATCGTCGTTTTGACGAAGTATGATGGAGCAGGGTCAACGATGGAACATGTTGAAAATGCAGAGAAGTGGTATGAGAAAGACGCTGGGACACCTCCTCTGCTAGGAGCWTCATAGTTCAAGGAWCYGRTTRAAGTATTAGWCTTAGATATCAAGTMTCTATTGAACTTCGCAAAATGCTTTGACGTCCTGGACGACATAAATTTCAGCTCTRAAACGAACGTCCATCTGGAATTAGAAAAGTTATGTAGGTATATACTTGTATAAGGCATGACAGCCAGTATAACGTAACTTTACAAACAAAGCGAATAAGTCATCATAGATAAAAGTACTTATTTTTCGGTGAATATTTTAAATTTAGTGTTTTTGCAACGGAGATAAGCTGAGCCACAGCGTCGCTGTTGTTATCAAACTGTTATTTTGAGGGGTAAAAAGATATATCTCTCGAAGCAAGAGGTTTATTGAAGATTTTGCACCGATCATACGGTTTGTCAAACAATCTAATATAAGGGTTATCGTGATGAGCCCTCATCGTACGGTAGAACATTACAAGTGCTTCTGATTTCTTGTACAGTTTTCGATTATCGTTGATAAATATCAATATCGTGGAGATTCTTCGTCAAGTAAATTGTTTTTCAAACTCTATTGGATTTACGATGGAACGAACAGGGTTTCGAATTTTTTAATTAGAAATTTTGTGATTAATGTTTAGACTTGGTCTCAAATCGCAATTAGCGAGTTACATGGGATTGCTCGGGTGAAAAACAGGCTTTTTTCAATAAATTTTTTCTCACATAAAAAATGAAATATTCTCCTAGAATTGTTTATTGTTACAAACATACACTACTAACATAGAATTTCTGATTTTTTTTATTTTAATTTTAAACTCAACCATTGTGACGCCATTTCAGGTGACGAAAGAAAAACACACTGAAATATGGATTTTTGGCAGAAATTTTTACAAAAAAATTAAAATTTCATTGAAAATTTCGAGTCATTTTATTTTTAAAAAAGTTGTAATACAAAAAAAAAATCGTTTGTCCAAGTCTTTAAGAAATGCATCTCAAAGAACTGTGTAAAATTTCATGAAGATYGGTTGAGTAGTTCTCGAGAAATCCTGCCAACACAGTTTTAGCCTAGCTAGCCTCGAACGCACAAGTTCTCATGGCTGTATCTTCTGTATCTATTACTCAGATAAACTTGAAGCTTTGGGTCAAAATTCTGGATATATTGCAGAATTTACTGAGGCAATAAAAAAATCGATTTTTTGACACCCATAAATAAACCCATGTAACTTCTTAAAAAATTATAATTTAATTTTTAAACCCTACATCTTGGGATTATTTTAAAATAACATTTGCAAATAAAATTTTTTGTGATTTTGGCATTAAAAACTAAATTTTATTAATTTTTTTTTTTTATTTAAATCAAATCACTGTGGGAAAGAGGAAATTCGGAATGAAAACTTTCCCATAAATATTATCCAAAATTGTCGTRAGGAATGTGCGACAAGCTTCTCTGCCATGTCTCTGCACTAGTTATTCGTCGATGAATGATTCGAAACCATAAATGATTGCGAAATTGATTTTAATTAAACAAATTCATCGAAATCGCATATGAATGTGTACATTTTCTCAGATTGCAAWTTTTGTCTTCTTCTTTACTTATCTACTTCGTTGCATACTGTATGTACTTATACAATATGTAGTATATAGTATATTAGCACTTTGGCGATCTTCAGTGCGAAACGTGGCCCCGTCCGCACGACCATGTATGTATCTCTATGTATGGCATACACATATATATACATATGTTGTATATACATACACGCATATACATGCACGTGATGTCAACACATAATGGCTCCCGCTACGTCTGGCTCGGCTGCGGTGATGGCGACTGYACAGTTGACTTGTTGTTTGTGGCTACGAGGTCAGGGACCACTCGGTGCTTSAACAAAAGTAAGAGTTTGCCAGCGAAGACATGTGAGTCGAAATACATACATATAAAAGGAAGCAAACCATTTTTCTTTCTTTTTATGTACATTTGATGTTTATATAAATGGATCTCTAAATAAATACATATGTATGTAAGTATGTGAGAATATGTATWCGTAATGACTCACGCCATTTCAGTGAATGCCATTCAGTGGACAACGGCGACGAYGTAATTTGAGAGGGATGGCGCCACTATATAATGTCAGCGCTCTCTTAGAAAAGCTCAAACGTACATACATTTTAATGGCTCTACTTACGTCAAGTCCCTGCTTCATCCCACTCTACGCCATTTTCTATATTATTGCTTCGRCACATGTCAAACACGATAGCTTTGTCGTCTTAAAACATTCTTTTTGGCATTTTTTTTAGCTTTTAAATATTTTCCCCATTTTACATTTTATAGTGGTTGTGTTGGCGTGTGCGCTTATGCCAACATGACCGTGAGTTATTTTTCAGAGTTGCGAGATTTTATTGCTTATTCATTACGCTGTAATAATTTGCCCATAAAGTGTATTTTGTTGTATAAATGTATTTATATATGTGTGTGCGTACATACAGTGGCTGTTAAAAGTGAGTGTACAGCGTATTTAACTGTTTATTTAGCAATGCGGTTACTTTCCTTTCCTCGGAGACTCATAATTATCTTAGATGAACCAGCTGTGTTTTCTGATGGAAGCATATTTAGTTAACCCAAGGMAGGTTTTATAGCAATTCTCAAACTTTGTTAAAAGTCTTTTTTATTATGCAAAGTTACGTTAATGAAACTGTTAGATAATTATGYTAAGTTAAGAGGTCGATATTAACAGGAATGGCTGTTCGTTGTGATATCTAAAACTCCTATATCAGACCAGACGAAAATTCATGTTGTCTTGCTTTGTGCTATGCGACATTAATTTGATTACGCTTTCTGGGTCTGCTTACAGCAGCACAAAGAACTGGTTTCAAGACATTTTGATGATGCTTAGCACCCGACGAATGTTTTCGTCTGAACCGCTTGGTACCCAACCTGATCTAATTGATCGTAAGACCCTCTTGAATCGATAAAGCACTCAAAGCCTATCACAAATGTTCTAAAGCGRCTAATATCAGTTTCGGCTGTCTCCTGGTTCATTCGAAATTAGTTCAATACATCTTCGACGTTCTATGCTTAATCTAGACCAAAATAATATCACAGTGGCACAGAAACTAAGCGCTTGCGAGTCCCATACGTTTAATGCTTGAACGCAAGACTTCAACGGATCGCTTCTGGCCTAACAGATTTAARAAGTTGGAGAGCTCTGCTGATGGCACAAAATCAACACAGTTATCCAAGTGGAAACTTGAAAAAGCTTCCTGCGCAGTCGCTGCACGCGTCACCGAACGCTCGGTCAATATCTCTGTAAGGCTTCGAACTAAAAGTTTACTGGCGAAATGTCGATACAACATGTATGTATGTATGTATACAGCTCATCAAATACAATTCTTATATTTACATTATAGAATGTGAATTCATTCATTGACAACTCTAGTTCATACCATATTTTGAGCTAAATTTAAGTAACCTTTTGAATAAACCAATACTGTTTTAGCTACTGTTCTCTCGGCGCCTTGCAAAACTACCAATTTTTTTGCCGCCATACAACTCTGCGCATTCGTAATTTTATCACTTAACGCTTTCTTTTTCAGCACTTCACAGTGTTCGGTCACGTTCGGCAGAGTTTTTATTAGTGTAAGAAATCGTAAGTTTCTCCACCTCTCCTTGCTCGTGGTGTATTCTGATTTTAAGTGCCATTGTTAGCAATCACATTCTCCGTCATTTATTATTATTATTGTAACAGCAATGCCWTTTTTAATTTGTTTGTAATGTTGTTATTGTCGTCAAGCTGCTCCTGCAGTTTACATGTACATTTTATGACAGCGCCACAACAAATCGTGCTTACAGCTGCTGCCAATTGCTGCTGCTAGGCGGGGGTAATTCCSTACAATTTATGTTGTTGCACATACATTTTGTGTCACTGATAACGCTCGCTGTTAAAATAATAAGAGCGAAAAAAGTACGAGAAGAAATAATAACGGGTGCCTCATTATGTGCCTTYGTAACATATTTTGAAAAGGAAATAGTGCAAGCATTACTTTTTTCATAGTAAAGTCAAAAATATTGAGATGCAGTCCTATTAAAATTATCTTTCAGGGACGATTTTATAGTAGCAGAACTATTCAAATAATATAGAAAGTAGTTAAAGAAACTAGTGTGGTCAGAAACAGTTAAGGCAAGTTCCCGTTTTTACTCAATACCCCATGCATTTTCGAAATTCTTTAKATGTAAACTTTAATTCGGTCCTCCATATTGCCTTTTCTTTAATAGAAGAGTGAAATAAGGGTGAGGAGTACAAGAACACAGGGATAAGTATCTATACAGGCGGGTCCAAATTGATCCCAAATWATTACTTTTGGTACTTTAGTTTTCTCCAGACTATCTGGTTGCTTTAGCCAGACGGAATATGATATCTATGAACAGAAGGTCGTTTAATATGTTAAAAGCTACTATGCTTTCTTCAGAATATTTTCTTTACAGAAATCTACGATCTGGTTCTTGAATTTAGGTAAGAAATATTAATATGAAACTTCAACAGATTCTCTTAGAAAAATTAGTTTWAAAAATTAATCTCAGAAACTGTTATGTGCTGATAAAAAGATATGTCTCCTACCATATTAGTTTATATTCGGTTTATGAACAGGTTCATATTTGGATATTCGAAGAAATCGTTAAATCAGGTTCAAAAAGTTGGTATCTTTTGTTTATTCGCTGCT
>NW_017536630.1:371069-373889 GCF_001853355.1 Bactrocera latifrons
TTTACACAGTCCTACATATATAGATAGATAGTGAAACCTTACTTTGAGGGCCACAGCTTATATTTGTTTGTATCAGCCAATGCACATGAAATAGTCGGGAGTTATGACCGACTTTTCGTGGAATCCTTGCTTCCCTGCAGTTGTGCACCCTCTCGAAATATGCAAATATTTACACGATAYAGATTGATCACGTCCATAAAAGATCTAGTCTTTTAAAAATGCATCTATATTAACGAGGGCTCTTCGATTGTAGCCAAAGAAAAACAATATACTAAATAACTTGATGCCCTTGACCATGGCTGGGCCTTACTTTTAATTTAATCAATCACAAAAATGCGAATATCTACTATATTTTTTGCTTGGCATGTGWTTTTTTTTGGAAGCAAAAAAAATTTGCGGTGAAAATCTGAATATTAGGATAAAAAGACCGATGTAACTAGTTCGTAACATAATGAGATCAATTTGGCCAGGACGACAGCGGAGGTAGCGCAGTTGGATGCTTTTACATCATCCAATAACTCGACATGGTGGAGCTCTGGAATCCATCGAGAACCCACCTTGTGAGTACCAAAAAGAATTCGTAATTTTTTCGACCAATTCAATGGTCTTCAGTCTGAAGTCCACTGTCTCGACCAATCCTATGTTAAARAGTAAGGTATTTATTTACAAAATTGTTGGCGGAGTCCTATTTGATTTCGCGTGAAAGAAAYCAGTTGGATCAGGTGTACTTTCAAGACTCAGATTATCTAAAATTTACTGAGATTTTCATAGATTCTCATAGCTCTCAAGACTCAAAGTAAAATCTATCTGCTTTGTTAAGGCGAACTAAATACTTTGGCTGAAAGTGGAATTTGGGAAGCAGTCTGTTTATCTTTTTTATAGCTCTTAAGTGAATTTCCATTAATATACTTAAAAAAAATTTGCAATCCTTTAGACTGCCCAAACGMMTCWTACTCACAAAGTAYGTGTCCCTCARTGATCTAAGAGAAACGCAAATTTAAATTACACGAAAAATTTCGGACAGTTAATTAGTTGCTGATAACAAACGGAAATTTTCTCAACAGCGGGAGAGGCAGTTTTCGAGCACCAAAGCTTAGCSCCATTCCAAGTTCGTGAAGTTGGTGTGCATTTGCATATGAGTCTGGTATGCAGAATCAGGCTCTTGCCGCGCAGTTACTTTTGTGGCACTTCACTTGTTCATAACTTTGCACACATTTCTCTGGCAACGCTGCTGCTGCCCTCGTCTTTTCTGAAATGTTGAATTGGTGATTGCGGGGACGACGCTGCTGCTTTAATGGCGCGTAATTAAAAGACTTTTGCGTATTTGTGCAGCCGGCTGTGTGTATGTGTGTGTGTGTGCACATTAATTTGCCATGTAGTTGCATGTCCAGCGAACCAGCCTGCTGTAGACGTTGCAGTTGCAGTTGCTCTAGCTGCCTCTTCAGTCCCTGCTATTCGCACTTATTACTCGCTGCGCCTGTGCGCCTGTGGACATCAGCTGTGTCTTTGCCGGAGAGCGACTCTCGAATGCCGGTTATTTGTGCAAATGTTTATTCAGTACATTTTGCCGTTGCGTTCACACGGCCGGACACACATCTACACACACAGGTCATGTAGACAGAGACTTCAATTCATAGCGCAATTTTGCCCTTTTGGCCCACCGCCTAAGCTTCGCTTGACCAATTGCATGCTCTTGTATGCTCATTTGATTGCTTTTACTGAAACTGTGTGTATTTGCTCGTGTTCCCTGTAATAAATTGCGCTGTTTCTGGTCTAACGGCAGCCTCGGTCATGTCGTTAGATATTATAGTCTGCGGCGTTTTACAGACATTCCGGCACTACTGTTCTGCTATAATTGCTTAAATYGGCTCGGACGTATTAATTCGTACTATAGCTAAAAGTGACGGTTCCAAATAATAGAAACTTTTAAAACCTCATGCTTTTAACTAAGATAGAGTTTGTAATAGGAGAGAAATCAAGCTGTTTGGGACTAATTTTAGACCGAAAGCTTCGTGGAAACCCAACATAGACTATAGGTAAAGGAAAGCAGCTACATCACTTAACTCCTGCAAAATTATGTTGGGGTCTAAATGGAGAGCAACGCCTAGTGTAACTTATTGGTTCTGCACAGCAGTTGTAGGGAAGCTTATGAAGTTCGGTATGCTGCTATTAGATACCTATAATAAGTGACATTCTAAGATACCTAACAAGTTCCCTCTTTATTCGAAATTTTTAACTTACTTAAAACTTAAATCGGTCCCCAATATTGCCTTTTCTTCCATAGAAGAGTGAATTAAGAGTGAGAGTAGAGGAACACAAGGATAAGTATCTATACAGACGGGTCCAAACTAAAATTTAGATACCAAAATCGCATTCCGACTATTAAATTACTACAGAGTCTTCTAAGCGGAGATCAGAGATAGCWGCTTTGAAATCAAATATCTTAGGTGTCATCGAAGCTAGTAAACACATTCATATTCCTGTCAACTATCATTCAGATGTAATAGCTAGCCTGTATATATGTGGGATCAAGAAATTCAAACTGAATAATGCAAGAATAATTTATAGGGTACTGCCTAATATTGGGAATATCATATAGACTATTGAAAAAGCTGGCAAGAGGTAGAAGAAGAGGTAACTATAGAACATTTTCTATGAGAATATAAGAAAATAATCGCAACTATCGGTACTATGTTTTCTTGACGATGTCTCGAAAGTAGCACATATAAAACTTTTGTGTTGAAGCACTTTATCAGTAGCACAGGGTAGTACATAGAGGACATAATAATAGAGAGAGGTGCTTTTTGTTTCATTGGTTTC
>NW_017536630.1:374329-380199 GCF_001853355.1 Bactrocera latifrons
GGTCCCAGTGGTGCAGTAGAATAAATATTAAGGTAACCATTTAAAAAACAAAAATCTGCAATATTAAAAAAAGATCCTAGCTGCATTTTTCTATATTTAATTTTTATTTAACTCTGTCTTTCAGCTTTTTATTGGCATTTTTTTCTTTTTTAATCAAATTGCGGAAAGTCTTATTTTCGAAAAAAATATTTCGTTGCTATGAAAATTAGTTATTTTTACTGCTAGGTGCACAAATATATCATGTGTATTTATAAATGAGTGTACACATTAAATTGCATACCAAACTTGCACTTACATATACTTACAAACGCTTTATTCAATCTCTAAAGTACCCTTCTCCCTTCGCACCGCGTAGAACTGCATTGCATTGCTCTGAATGGCCCACTTGACTTTCATTGCCGTTTTGCTCTGAGCACTCAACACAGCATACGCAAAATCGTGTCGCACTCACACACACATATGCACCTACAAGCCTAGACGCGTGCAATTTAATGTATGATCGTTTTTGCATCCTCTGCCTTTGCCGTTCTTTGCATTTCATTTCTTTCATTTGCATACTCCTCTTCTGACTATAGAGTCGTCCCCCACATTTCTCTTCATTTCTATATGTATGTATATGTTTTTATTTGTTGTTGCATCGTTTATGTGATTGTGTGTATTCAGTGTRCAATTTCGTTAATGGTTATGTGTCTGCATGTCCAGCCGCACAGAAATATATGTATGGATCCGCAGATGCAAATATATGAGTGGAGATGTGTGAAGCTCACTTTTCKACTTATATATTTGTGTATTCATTTGCTCCATTATGGCGCTGAGTCTGTATTTCGATAATATACAGATATAAGTAAATGTTGTTGCGTTTGTTTCCTCCCTGTCACCATAAAAGTTCATGCTTCGTTTGGTGTTTTTACACGAAAGGTTTGTATATTTTGTTCCACTAATGCTTAATTAAAAAGATGGAGTCAGTTTTTCTCAAATTTGTGACCGAACACTGTCTTTACTTTTTTATTGAACTTACCATCGTTGCTTTATAAAATTGAAAATTTTACTTTTCGAGTGCCTCTTTCACGTAAAAAATTGTGCTCTATCAGAAGAATTCATATTGACTCGTTTGACCAACTGCCACCTGTGCCCTTATCTGCTCCAATACTTTAAGAACCCAAAAATTCTACGCAAGGCCAGAGATACTATGTATTTCCTCTTAGGATTTGAATAATCAAGGACTCTAATTCTTTTTATAAGGCCTGTTCTCGAATCAGATTTTACGGTGTTTCTGTTTCCATGTGGCAAAAGCGAAAATCAAGCAATTTTCATAGGAGTAAAAACTTTTTTCGAAGATAAGACCTTCCGCAATTTAATTATTAAAGAAAGAATAAGACCAAAAAAATGGGAAACAAAATTATATAAAAACAAATGCGCCTACGAAATTTTTTTTTTTTAATATTGCAGGTTTTTGTTTTTCAAATAGTTAACTTAAAATTTATTCCACTGTACCACTGGTACCACCCATCGAGATAAGATGATAACAACTTTTAAGCCTATATTATGCGAATGTACATTTCATCCGGCGGATTTATTGTTTGAAGGCAGCTCAGACCCCCAGCAATACTTTTGTTTGGTGCAGCCGGAACGACTCTCTGTCTATCCTTTCTTCTTCTTTGCGGTAATGTTGTTGCTGTCGCTAGTTTATTAAATTTTTTCGAGGAATACTGCCAGTTTGACAGTGCGTTCCRATTACGTAGATTTGACTGTCCGGAAACTTGCTTATTTGCGGTTCTAATTTTTCATGGTTTGTGAAGTCATTGCGAGAAAGTGATTTAGTAATTTTCTGTTATGTGCTTTTCTTCCGATAACCAAATTTAGTATTACGGTTTACATATAAGCTAATAGCCACGCACTGCTGTTCCGTCTGACTACTTATAGCTAGACCTTTGTGATATTCACGCTCCGCATACCTTATAATTGCTAATATGATCCTCGAAAACCTAGTAATTGGGCCAAGGGATCCTTTACTTTTTGCTCTTTAGTAATTAGTGCASCATATGTCGCCAAAAATGACTGCCTTCGATTGGGATGTTTTGCTTTCCTTATTTAATATCTTTARACTCGTATTTTTTATTAATTTTGTCAAATAATAAGTTCTTATCTTGTCGAACTTAAGACTGGCGAGTTTTAGTTTAATCTYGCGTTAATCCAAAATGATTTCAGAGTTACCTCAAATGAAATTAACTGATCGGATTAAATATATTAGATAACTGGAACATACCTATTTTTGTTCTCTAATAACAAAATAACCACCATTAATCAATGAGATTAATACATTCTTCTTRCAATGTAATTTTGCTGAGTGTAGAAGTTTAACTTCCGTATGTAATTTAGGCATAATTGTTGAGCCAATTTGCTTTACCCATTCTTATACGAGTATTATATTGTTCTGTTGCTCAACAGTCCTGCTTTCCTTCAGTCAGAGCTTTGGTAGTCTCTTCCTGTGAAGAGTGGCTTGAGYAGGTAGTCCGACTTCAACGTGTTTGTTTCGAGGCCAAATATGTTGTCAAGGGCACTCTGTGATTACAGTTTAAGAAGTGTTAGATTCGCTTAATCGATACGAATCAGATAGGACAGCTTTAATCCAAGAGTGTTCTCTAAGCAAGCACTGCTTAGTTTAATTTAAATTGTTTTCTGTAAATGCATAGATTTGATACTTGGTTTTACGTGGTGCATATCCAAATTTTTTATGGGGAAGTATTTGCACGAAAACTCCGTTAAATTACGAATCAAAACTTAATGAACCGGTCTTATATAATATAAATAATTCTGTTGGAGCCAAATACTCGTTTTATTAGTTACCAAAGGCCTRAATTCCCTCCAGCACCCAGCGTCTAAGCACGGTCCATAAAAACTCGATTTTTAACAGTATGACTTTTTTCACAGTCATCTTTTATTTGTGTAATTTGTTGCTTTTTCGTAATTTCGAAGTGCGGCTGAAGTGCCGAAGTAATATGACAAAAATTTTAAAAACAATTGGAACAGTCCAATATATTTCCGAGTTCACTCGTAGCGGAATTAGAGTTTCAGTTAATCAACAMATCAAAGTTTTGTATAGACAAATCTTCTCGAATTCGAGATCCGATAAAGWGTTTGAAAGTTATTCTTGAAGCTATCTGAAGCGGGTACGACGTAGTTTCCGATGTGTCAAAATCGCAATTAAAGTTACACAAGTTTTCCTGACTGGCACCCAATGTCTCCTCCAGTTTATAAAGTTTTAATTATCTGGACAACTAGCAGAATTTTACAACTAAGAAACAGCCAAAACTAAAAGCAACCCCTCCGAAGATACCACTTCGATTAGTCTATAAAAAAATTTCTGGAGTGGTTAGTAACCGAGAAGCCCTTCAGGAAACAGAAAACTAAAATATTAATTGCGTATGTTGGAAAAGGGTTACGGTGGTTCAGTTTTATCAAAAACATAAGTCTACGAGAGGTACAAAGCCCTCAAAGACGGTCGAGAGATCGCTGAAAACATGCCTCGTTCTGGACGACCTCTTCAATTGAATTGATGAAAATATCAAATAGTGAAGGATTTGCTGCTTGAAAAGAGTCAGGTAAGTGTTAGAGAGATGGCAAGAGAGCTCGACATCTCTCGCGAATCCATTCGAATTATTTTGGTAGATAGCCGCGGTACGAAATGCATTCCTATTCGAGCGGTTTTCAACCCCATATTCTTGGAGAGCATTTTAACWGCCGATGACACATGGGTYGATGATTTTGACAAACAAACTAGTGAAAAATCATCGGTTTGGAACCCGTTTACGGTTGATCGAAGAGGTAACATCAAATTCGCTGAAGGAGCTGAAGGCCAACCCAAAARGTGTTTACGAAAAGTGGAAAATTAGTTGGCATAATTGTATAGTATTACATCTTGTGGGAATTACTTTAGAGACAGCTAAATAAATATTTATGAAAACTTTGTGTTTTATTATTTGGAAAAATCAAATAATAATTTTTCCAGGTTTTTCTTTAGCGCTGTAGTTAAAATGTTTTTTGGTTGAAAACTTCAGTTCGTGGCCCTTTATTTAAGACTCTAAGTATAGCTCGAGGAGATGTGTTTGCGTGGCACACTGTTCGAGCATCTTCATTCTGAGTTCAGCTTGTGTACTAAATCAAATGCAAACTAAAGTTTATTTTTTTTGCTTTAAAATATATTTTCGTAATCTTTAAAGAGCGATTTATAGTGACATCTCCCAGCCAAAGCTTATTATCTCGACCTTCATTGTTACTTACTGTTTTTAGCTATCAGTCGAAAGCTACTTTAAGTTTATTTGCACAGTAAGTAGCACAATATCTAACAGCAAAAATGTTCGTCCTTAGAACTTATCAAATAATGTTGACTACTTCCCTTCCAAACCGGAAGCGCTGTGCTTGTCTTTGTCATATGCTTTGTTTTGAAAGCGAATACTATTGAAGGATAGGAAAAGCATGAATGTAACAACAGCAACAACAGCCAAAAGCAAATAGAGCTTGACATGCGCGAAAAACAACGGCGGACGGTGGGCGGAGTGTGGGTTCTTTGTGGCGAGTAAACAGTTAATCCTTGTTAAGCARGGAAGCGCTTAGCAAATACATACACACATGTGTCTGTATGCATATATTTACTCATATGTATGTCATTCATATGCAGGGAAATGTGGTTAGGAATTTCTGCTTGCAATTGTACGAGCATGCAAAATCGTTGGCAATTTTCAATGAATTTCCATGTGTGCATATACTTACTAATCCAAGTATRTGTGTGTTTGTATTTATGGCAGTGTATACATACTTTTGACGGACAGTGTGTTTGTATAGCAACAAATATATGTTCATAAGTCGTGCCATATTWCTTGCAGCTGTCACTAACGTCTGCCTGCCTGTTGGCTTAGCGCCCAAAACGGAAAACTTCCTGGCACTAGCATTTACAGGCAGTGACAGGCGTGGAAGCAGGCGGAGCGGGGCAGCACTGTGGGTACGGTGGACTTTGTGACAAATGCAACAAAAATGCAAAAACGAACGGCAACGCTTTAAAGTTGGCGTTGCTGCAAGTCGCTCCATTCTATACTGATATCTTTATGAGGTCAATTACCCTTGGGCGAGTAGTGGCATATCCGACAAAAACAACAAACAGCAGCAAAAGCACGAGCACGAGCACAGTGACAATGCGACGAGCGCAACAAGCGCGCCACACTAGCGAAGTCAGTGGAACACAATCGRCCCATACTCACCATACCACTTTCTAAACAGCTGCCCTTTCCCATCGATTTCATACCCCTTTACTTCGCGCACTCGTCGGCTCATAAGWCAGTCTGTTTGGCAGCGACTTTAAAATTGGCTYTGGCGACTGCTTCACTCACACYAAGCTGCCTCGTCTGCCGYCACCGAACTTTGCCAGTGGGTGTCCGTCGTTATGGCGTCCATTAAAGCCCACGACACACCGTATTGTTGTTATTATTGCTTCCACTATCA
Source organism: Bactrocera latifrons (assembly GCF_001853355.1). NCBI lineage: Eukaryota > Metazoa > Arthropoda > Insecta > Diptera > Tephritidae > Bactrocera > Bactrocera latifrons. Next base: position 379,826 of record NW_017536630.1, read on the forward strand.
CTAGCCACTTGTTGGACAGACCTATATAGCAGCTGAAGTAGTTGCACGTTGGCGTTGGCGTTCGTGGTGGCTTTGCTTGGTGAGTAATWGTGGCGGTAGTTTGTGCAACACGCGCAGTTGTTGGGTGGCATTTGTGGCYATTAACGTGCGCATTTTGTGTTGAGCTRCCATCGCCGTTGCCGCGCGCCGGCGCAAGTCAATGAACCCATTTAATTTGCACATTATTTCTGCCAGCTTTGTTGTAGGCGCACTTGTTGTTGTGACCGTCATATTGTAGGTGTGTTGTTGYTGCTGCTGCCGCTTTTAATTTTCCAATTAACTAGTTACCAAATGAAAAATGCATAAACTTATAATTTGTCATGTCGAACTGAGCG
>NW_017536630.1:381815-383146 GCF_001853355.1 Bactrocera latifrons
TTGTGACTGTCAACAGTGACGTGGGAGCCAAGTTGCGAGTGCGACGACTGTTTAGCTGATGACAGGAGATATTTCGTCTTGCCCTCGTTCACCAGAAGACCCATTTACTTTGCTTTATCCAGAGAAAGCAGAGCTCACGGCGCAGATGTTGAGGSCGATGATATCAATATCATCGATATACGTCTGCAGCTGTACGCTCTGTAGCTCGAACTATTTTCTCCWGAAACAGGTTACACTGAGGCCGTTTATATGGCAGGTATATTCTATAGTGATCCGCTTACGGCGGCTGCGACAAATGTGCAAAATATCAGACCGATCTAGTATCCGTCTGTGGTACTAGTGTATACAGACAGACCGAGGGACAGATAGACAGAAAAACATCTATAGGGTCTACGATATTTTTTTCTGTGTTACAAACATCGTGGAAAACTGAATATAACCTGTTCAGGATGTATTAAGGCCTTGTAAGGAGAAGTTTTTTACTATATCTTAACGAAATTTAACATGAATCGATGTCCAAAGCAATCGTGCTGTCTCCTAAGAAATTCTTCAGATCAAACCAGTATAGCTGTAGCTGCCATACAAACTGGCAGATCAAGGTCAATGTTTTGTTTGGAAAATGTTTTTATATGTGAAGGGTATTATAGCTTCGGTGCAACCCAGTTTATAYCAACATTAGTTATATGAAAAGTGCAGCAATAAATTTATGATACCACCTTTCTCACTATCTCTTTTTTCTCTTTGCAGGTAATGYAATTATTCCATTATTTAATATGCACTTCAGTGCACTATTGAAGGAGTTTTTAATGAGCTAGAGGTGCTGGTAATTTAATGCGCTTACCAGYATGTATGACTGTCCGCTTGTGACAAATGGTGAGTTAACTGGTGCACAWATAGGCTGGAAAATCGCGCCTTTGTTGCAGCTAATTTATTGCGCGAAAATTAGTAGTGTTATTTATTAAATTGTTTATAATTAGCACATAGTTATAATACCCGTAGGTATGAGTTAAGAGCTTTTAAAAGTCTGCAAATTTGTGAAATTAATTTAATTTTTACTTTTATCGCAATTTTAATATGTATATTATTAATTACACACTTCCGGCTAGTGTTGCTTTTACCAATATTTTATTTAAGTAATTTCTTTCCTGATTTGAGAATTAAATAATGCACAAAAACTGTGAAAATTATCTCGTTCAAATTACTTTGCAAATTTCATGTTACGCCAGTGCACTATGGTCTGAAATTCAAATTTTTTGGCATAAATCCAAAAATTATTTTTTCTTATTTCAAAAAAATAGGTACGCAGTATTAATTGAGACATTTCAGTGGTC
>NW_017536630.1:386106-387228 GCF_001853355.1 Bactrocera latifrons
TTCTGTAGGGAAAGAAAGCTATACAACAATTTAAAAAATTTAAATTTAACTAATGATTGATCTTTCATTCTATCATGAGCACAATCTGTCACGGATTGTCTTACTATATGTTGAAAATTAAGAACTCTGAATGCTTAAATTCAAAAATAAACCTTAAATCTGGGTTCTTTTGCTATACTTTCCGATACTCGCCACGTAGCTGAAAGTTTAATTTTTATCTACATAATTTTTTTTTTTTTTTTTGGCAGAAGAAAGAAGAACCTACATTTGCGGTCTATAATAAGGCACCGCTGCTCTTCTAGACTACCTTCAGCTATATTACTGTAAATTTGAAAAATTTCTGCAAAATCTACTAGGTACTTAGAAATTAACTATTTTTTATGAAATTATGTTGAAAACTGTTCAGTTATTATCCTATTTCGGCTATGTATTTGAAAAATTGCCCAAAAGCGCAAATAATCAGAAGATAGTAACGCATGAACAAATATAACAGGAGAAAAGTAATCTCGCCAAATAGCAGCTAAAATTGGTTGAAGCCATTCAACTGTTGTTTGTCTATAAAAAAAGAACGAGAATAGTGACGCTTTGGAGCGTAAAAAGGAATCAGGTCGTTCTCGAAAGAGAACTGAGAGCACAGAAAACTTACTGCGGCGGATATGTTTAGGCCACGGAAATGTCGCCAAGTGACCTAAGTGTCGAAACTATATGTCGACGGTTCAGAGACGTGGGTTTATGTGGACAACATCTTGCCAAAAAGAAAAAATATTAACAAAATAGAATTAASACTGTATGACTTTTTCTGTGCTGAAACGTACCAAAATTGACATAAAAATAATTGCCGAAGAGATATGTGGTGTGACGAAAGCATAGTTTGCRTTTGCTAAGCTTACAAAATTTGCTTTACKTGCGCCGTTCAGGTAATGAGAGGAGAAAGATAAATGATTTGGGGCTGCTTTAATACCATGCTTCGGGATCCCTACATTTTGTCGATGGAATAATGGATATACAAAAATTTGCGAGTGGTTAGCAATTTTTTAGTTTTAATTTTATTAATCTTTCAGTATGACTCACTGTTATACAAGCGTGTAAAATGGCTAAGTTGAGATTTGAAACAAATCTTGT
>NW_017536630.1:387363-415635 GCF_001853355.1 Bactrocera latifrons
CAATATTTTTTTTATTTATTGAATCTGCTTATTTGTTTTAAAAGCCTAACATTAAGTTATAAAATCTTAAATCTAATTAAAAACTAGACACGCTCAAGCAAGTGATTGAGCTGTTTTGGTGATACATTGCTCCTCAGTACGCGGGCATATCTCTTTTTTTAAGGCGTGTTTGATCGCAGAAATGTACCAAAGCATTAGTCAAAGGGTTTGCGTGATCCCGGAGTTTAGACATATATTTAATTCTGCTGTCTTCTACTTTTTTCGTTACCATAGAAAGACCAAGGTCTTTATGGATATTTTCTTACGCATGTACCATGGCGAACACGTAATTGATCTAAGCATTTTTGATTGCAACCTTTGTATTATGTCTATATTAGTTGCACAGGTTGTACCCCACAATTGAGTGGCATACATTCAAATCGGCTTTATGACCGCATTATATAAAAGCACTTTGTTGTCTAGGCTAAGTTTATAGTTTTTATTTAATAGCCAATTTAAATTTGCAGCTCTTATCTTCATGCAAGTTATTTTGCTAGATATATGTTTTCTCCATTTGAGCCTTCTATCATCTAGGTGAATACCAAGGTATGTTACTTCGTTCGCTTGGGGTACTAAAATATTGTTTATTTTTACTGCCGGGCACTTTTTTGGTCTATATAAGCGAAGATATAACATGCTTACATTTCCGCTAATATTCTTGATACTAAAATGGGGCGTTTGTTACGGCTGTGTCGTCCGCAAAAGTTGAAGTTAATACACTGTTAGCTGTTGGAAGATCTGCTGTATATATGATGTATAGTGTTGGGCCTAAAACACTGCCCTGGGGTATACCAGCCCTTATCAGCCTTTCATCAGATATTAAAATCTCCCACTTTTACCATAAACTTTCTATTTTTTAAAAAAKATTCTTAAGGTAGAATTTTTTTAATCTTGTATAAAAGACCTTCGTGCCACACCTTATCAAACGCCTGAGCTACATCTAGAAATATTGCTGAACAGTACTGCCTGTGCTCAAATGCTTTCCTTATCTCGTTAGTAATTCTATTTACTTGCTCTATTGTGCCATGCTTCGCACGGAATTAGAATTGATGCATTGGTATTATATAATTTTCGTGGAACGAAGTAGACATCTTTGATAGTAATACTTTTTCTAATACTTTTGAAAGACAAGGTATAACGCCTTTTCTCATTTACAAGTTTCTCTATTTCATTATTGGTGATCTTTCTAAAACCGACTGGTTTATTGTTTCTTTTTGGTGTTGCATTAATTATNGAGGATTTTGCGGCAGTTGCATCTGCGCAGTGTTGCCTTTCACCATATTTGCATAGCTTCCTTGCATATTATTATTGATAGAAGAAGTAGGATTTGAACTTTTCTCTGAGGTTTCTATAATTTCATTACGGGGTGTTTGCAGCATTTGGTTACTTCGTGCTTGAATGCCCTGTGACAACTTCGATTTCAAATCTTTATATGCAGGACAACCCCTGTAGTTAGCAGTGTGACTTCCTCCACAATCGCTGCATTTTTTATTTAATTCTTCTTTCTTAACGGTGCATTTCGAAGTGGGATGTAAATCAAACACTGCGTAGAGTGCAGTATGATTTAGTATGCCCATATTCTTGGCAGTTAGTACATTGTACCGGACCGTTTCTTTTATGTGGTTCTTTCACAGTTACTCTACGATGTAGCAAATATTTCAAATTTTATATTGGATGGGTCTCGTTTTTTTTTTAGTTGATTCGAATTCGAATTTTAAACATTGGCTGCGGTACTTTGTTTCTATTAAATATATTTACAACAGATTTAATACCGAAATCGCATTCTTCCAATGMTTCTTTGACTTCACTAAAGTCTACGGCGAACTCTATACCCTTAATGTACAACAACTAGGCCCTTAAAGCTCTTCAGTTGATATGAATAATAATTTCGCAACAAGAGTATTACGGCTACGTTCTCGCAAATATATTGGAGGTGGTTTGGCATTAACGACTATAGTGGTACCCTTCGCATCGTCACCTGAACCATTGCTTAGTATGGCAAATCTGTTGCCATTTAAAACTTCGAACAAATAAAATTCAAATGATAAATATTTTTGAAATGGTTTGGTATGGCTCCGTTATAAGGAAAGCAATTGTTGTCCTAGTGAAATCCGTGATTTCAAGTATTAATGCAGCTATTGCGGCTAAAAGAGAAACGACTCATTATTATGAAGCCCATTTTTCTAACGTTAGTGGTGAAAATTATTTAGTCACTTTAAACTAATTTTCTTTTAATATTAATTAAGATCGTGAATATCATTGATTGTTGGACAAGAAAAAGGCCAAGCAAGAAATCCTTTTTGACTTTTTGTGATACTCTCTTTTGTCAATAAACACGAATAGAAATCGAAGACAAACGCTGGTATATACAATTTTTAATAACCTAACAAAAGCGCCACATATTTTTTTCTGGAAAAGCGATTTGGTCACAGCTGCAACATTGAAAGGTATTGAAAATATTCCATCTCAACTGATACTGGTCAACTTCAGTATATGCTCAGCAGTCTGCTCTATATATCACAATACTAATTTCTGAAGGTGAGATCTCAAAATAAGTGTGTTTTCTTCTCTCATAGGGCTTTTGCATAAAAGCAGATGTTCTTTAGTTTGTCTACCTTTAAGCTAAAGTAATCTTGTGGTGCTCTTTAATAGTTTGCTAAGGCCTGATACCCTTATCGATAAATTTCTTATTTTCTAGTTAAATGATATTTCCAATTTTAATAGATCATTGTTATTTGAATTTTATTCACTAACATAAATGTCATATTGTATTAATAAGTAAATAAGTAAGCTTCCAACACTGAAGTAGAAGGTAAGGTAGAAGGTAGGTAGGCAGACCTATTTACTAATGAGGTACCTGACGTTTAGCTATAAAACGCTAAGAGTAGAAAATCCCCGAAAAACAAAACTCTGAATGAACGTCGATATTAATGAAAAGCAGGCTTGTACATTAGCCCAAACGTCGGTGTGGAAGGTGGCTGCTACATCCAGTGGACACAGTATGTTTACTTGCTGTGTCGCCAACTAAGTATTAAACTCCATTCTGTGATCTTCTGAACTGATTATAAATGTGTCCACCGGAGGTACTATACTCTATTTATAATAAATAAGAGCAGAATATAGCTTTGAAAACCAATTAATCATAAATGCTTGCTGCGTAGCTGTACTRCAATTCGAAATACTAAATAAGCTTATTCATCTTTCATTCATCTCTGGAACTGAGAAACTYATTGACGATATGGACACAGTTTAGCAAGTGAGAAAAAATCCTGCGCAGCAAATCTGAAAGAAAATTTTTCGGCTGAAGTGCTGAAAGGTCTGTGAGATATGCCCTTTGACTACAACACAGAAAATCCTACGTGTTAGGAAATTTTGACTATAATTTTCGATTTTAGCAACCCAAAATTAGCTGGAAACAGTCTCTAGCATCATATTCGAAAAATGACTGTAAACTAATATAATTAGCGGCATTGCTGTGTTTTCGAATGAAGAACAAAGCACTATGTGTATTAAAAGACAAACTTCAGAAGAGTTTTAGTATTCGCAAAAATCAGGACAAGATGGTTCAGTGAAAAACAAAAAATAGGAGTATTTGTAGGAGTACATGAAGGTTTACATATTAAACTACGTAGAAATAACATTAAAATTATTAAATATTAGGTCTACAACTTTGCTTCCGTCGTTTTCCAATAGATTTGGAWAGGCTTAGTGTCAGGTATTAATAATTCGTTGTAAACTATTTTTGTTTAGCAAAATGATTAAGGGAACTGAACTAAGTACCTAGTATCAAAATTTCAACGCTCCAATAATAAGRCTATCCAACGTTAGAGATATCCGATTGTAGAGTTGTAAAAACGAATAAATTTAACGGAAAAATAAACAAATTTTCTACATTCCGGGTTGGTAAGGTTTGCAAATCTTTATCATTCCTCCGATCATTAATTGAAGTACTTGCCGTATCACTGTCGATTAACTATACACATGTATATCGTACGCTCCGAAAAATTCCTATTGCAAATGTTTCTTCCTTGTTTACAAACAACTTAAATATCGTGTATGCATATACATGTGTATATAGACATCTACCTCATTGGGAATGGCAGCACTCGTTCATAAATGCGCATCATTAAACCGTGAACGCATCATTTAATTCAAATTACTTACGGAGTTCTCACARCATCCGAGTTAACATGAAAATAAAACCGCGCGCTACTCTGTGTGTTTCTCAAAAAAGGAAAGAAAATTATCGAAAAATGTAAAGTACGTATAGTAGGTAGATGGAAGCCTCTGGGGCGCACATCAGCTTGCTTAAATTTAACAGTATTTTTCGATTTAATAAAGTTAATATGGAAGTTGGATTTCTCTAACGTTTACAAGCCTTTGAATATAATTKTGCGCAAAGAAATTGTCAAAAAAATGGCACCAGATTATGATATATTATTACTGCAATAGAATTACGAAATAATGAACCCCTTAAAGGCCGATCGATTGGCTTACTTTACAATTCGACACTTTGGTTAGTAAGGCAAATAAAGCGAGGTAGAATACTTTGATGAATTTCGTAGTGAGGCTATGAATTCAAAGGTTTTAGATATGATAGGTCCGATTAAAAACGGTAAGTTATATATGAGATTACGCTATCCGTTTAAGTTATGTATGTATTTTGGTTTTTTCGGTTTCGGCCATAAACCTACAACTCGTCAACAGTAAAGTCTGCCTTTTAAGTCTGTATGTTGTGCTTTGGACACGCTTTCATAAGTCGTTGCGGCCTTGATGTATAAGTGTGCCTAAGGTTTTCCGCACGAAGGAAGCTTATAGACCTTAACTCTTTCGAGTRGGTTGGGTTSATTTTATCTGSCTTTGGTATGAAAATTACCYTAGGCTCTCCATCTCCTAAAAACAGTAAAGACATTTTGCAGCGTGGCTGGAATAATGTCAACCGTACCGGGAGATGGTATGGGTCGAAGCCGCAGATTGTCCATTCTATTGATGATGCTTTCGTGAAAGTTGACAGAGCTATTCCCTTTATAGCTAGGACTTACAACGACCTTACAGTCAATAAATTGCATACTGATTAGGTCTTCTAATGAGTCCTCACAGTTTTCTGTCCACATGGCCAGGTTGAAAAATTACCATCCTCTACATCTACAAGTTCCGAGCTCTTGTTCCACCAAGGGTTTTACCACGGCCCTCTGAAGCATTTCGTTAAAGTTATACACGCAAGGTCTACKTCTCTTGCCTAATAGTATCTGCCTATAGAGATCSCAGTTTGAGTTGCTGAAATGTTTTCTCACCTGTTGTCTGACCTTTACATCGGATAATGAAGAAGTACATGTACCTATAATMAGAGATTGAGGATGTACTTAGTACCCTTAAATTATTTGCCATTGCATCACTACCGATATAGGACATTCCTAGAAGTCACACCTTGTCGTTCCTACCTTAGAACATACACCTTGTGTAGTTTGGTGACTTCATCCCAGCGACCGCGTTAATGTATGCAATCAACGATTTCCGGATTGGTCCCTCGGTTAAGAAGAAACTCGGCAGAGGCTATCTTCCATTTGTGAAGATTTATCTAGAGTACCCTCTGCTCCCGGTTTTGGACTCTCGGAATACWTAATGGGTTCACCAGTAAATTCGTCATAATCTCTTCTATGTTGAGGTTCTTCTCCACTTCACCTTTCTTCAGCAAAATGTCGCCGAAGAAGTTTCCATTGCAGTGGAGGTGTGGCCGCTGGGGATCGAAGTTGTGACCGCCGGTGGTAGCAGACTTGCTTCTGCCGTCGTTTCGACTGATGATCTCAACCGATTTTGTTTTGTGTGCAGAGCAACACRATTACTGAATTCGTATTGAAAGTTTCACCAGGCTTTAGAAGCTTATGATATACCACATCACTCTGATCCTACCAAACACAGAGTATTGCCTTGTCACCATTTAGATCTGTTTTTGCAGTCAATGTTGAAGATTGTTCCGGATTAATGCATGATTTTCTTAGGATTCTTAAAATAAATCCATTGCCTGCTACAATTTGAAGCAAAACTGATTTTCTCTCGTGTCATTGAGCAAAATTTCATATGTGTTTTTTTTCGGTTTTCTATTTGTCTTTCATTCAATTAATGTGGTAACCATTTTCCCCTCTTTTGGATCTTTCCGATAGCTTTTAAACGGTCTGAAATATAATCTCTTGTAGACGTATCTAGTCTATATCTTAAAAAATAAAAGTCAGCGAATAGTTTATGGTATAATTTAACAGTTCGTAGCAACCAGCTTAYGCATGAATATATTAAAGTTAGCATTTATAGATTCAAACTTTCTGTGTAAATAAGCGATGACTATGGTATTTGCATAGCAGACGGTAAATGTGTATATATATATACAGGCGGTCAATAAATGTTGCACAATTTGTCTCGTTTCCACCGCAAGTAGAACAATGTAGTTTATAATTAAGTTAATAAATGATTTAAGYCGTTTACATTTTGCTCATGCTATAYACGCATATAAAGACCGCAAAACATTGTCGAATGTTGTTCCATATACATATAGTATATGAGAATGCATGCAGGCCGGTTGCTAGATGGTTTTTAAAATATCAAATTAACTCTGCGGCAGAGGCGGATGTTGTGGCATGTGTGGTATATATATGTATATACGTGAATGTATTTTTTACATAAAAATATTGGATATTGGTGTATGCTGTGTCTAGACTTGGTGGACGGTAAAGTGGTTTCGAAGTGTGGAAATTTGACTTTAACATAGGTCGKTCTTACATAATAATGGAAGCTTTAAAGTATTTTATTGGTTACACATTGACCTAATGCTTCAAAGGCTTGAAATTACGAAATGAAAAGATCATATCGTAGTAGAAATGTCACAGTTCAGGCACGGAGGTCATCTTTAAATGTCACAGAAGAGAGAGTGCAAAATGACCTGTACTTAATCAATGAGAAAAAAAAGTTAATGAAAAAAGGACTACGAGGGTTTATGAAAAAATGGCGATTTAATTCTCAACATAATCTTTTAAAGCCCCCTTACACTTGACCCAGAAATATTCAACTTCTTTAACACCACTTAAATTTCTGCCCCACGAAAGAATACSTCTAATAGGGTAGCAGTTCGTAGACTTATTTGATCAACAATTTGACCTAGTAAAGCCCTGTAACTATTTTATGCAACTCCARGCTCAAATGTTGTCAATCCTTAATGRAGGCGGCCAACATCTTTCCCGTTGATAGATCAGTCTCWGATCTTCTCAGAAGCAGATGCGCAGAGTGTTTTGACTGCTTTTTGACTTCTGGAGTTGTAGCTGAGGCTTCGTGATTCATGCACGGGCGCAGAAGTAAGAATGCAGCTGTGTTGAGTGAGCAAACGCCACATTCATTCCAAAGTTTGACGGTCACCATCGAAGGATAAGAGTCAGCCTATACGGCTTTGCAGCCTGTAGTCGCCGGAGCGCAGCCWTGTAACTCCCTACACATCACAGTTGCTCGTRTAATTTTAAACTTTTTCCATTAAAACAATTAAGCATGATATTTAAAGTGCCCACAGAAAGCAACAACAAAAGTACCAAAGTACGAACGAACTTCATAAACACCACAAAAGCACAGACAGCAACAAACAAAGGCAAAACAAAGAAAATAAAATAAAACAGCACGCATACAACGAACAGGAACAGGCCACAACATTGCTGCACACAACAATTTTGTTGTTGCAACATTGAGCTTTACGCTTAACACAACTGCCGTATACACACGCACAAACACGACTCGGGTCAGCTTCTTTTCAACGGCGCTATCTGCCACGTAAACACATTTGCTTAAAACCTTCTAATTCAGCGCGCAGCCGTCATACCATACCTTGCATGAGTAGCACTAAAAAAAGTTGCAGCAATTTACAGTTGCTGGTGTTGCTGTCGATGGGTATGTGTACTCAGAGTAACGTAGGAGTTGCAGTGCTGTGAAGTTCGCCATAGTTTGATTTTTGCCACACTCATTCGGCATTCAAACCAAATCGCATTCAACATTCTATGCATCTCTTGATGATGCAAAAACAAAATGTACAACAACAAAAAGGCAGCAAACATTTACGCTRTCAGTGTATTACTGTTGAATGTTTGCATTTTGATATTTGCTCGTTAAAGCTAAAGCTCTGCTATTGGCGTGTAATGCGGACCAACAGGTCGTATGAGTAACCTATTGCAGGCGCCGTGGCTGTGAGGAAGTCTTGCGATAATTTGTAGAAACAGTCAGAGCGACATGCTGCACGATAGCAGTAATGAGTTCAAAAACCCGCTAGCCAGTGAGTGGCTTTGAAGCACGCCAGCTCGCTATAAGCTTTCACGGCTTGTACAAAGGAGAGTAAATGCATTTGGCGCGTCGTTGGTCCGACTGGCGGTTGATATTGAKATAGGGAGTGCTGTGTATAGCGCGTTAGTGTATTTTCAAATGAAGTTATTATTTTGATACCCCGTTTTCTGATCACATCACACTGTTATCTCACCTTTCGCTTAACAGTTTGATGACTGACTTTCCTTGAAAATGCTTCTGCCATAGGTTATGAGAACAATGGACGGAAATATTCGTAATATAAGGTGAAAAATTCATTCTGTGCCAAGCAAAAATATAGGGAAAGGATTATAATCCTGCTAAAATCTGAAAAATTTCGTATACTTTGTCATCTAAAAACGCTTACGATATAAAAACTTGAGTTTGATGGTTCAGTTTGTATGGTAGTTGTACAATATAGCAGTTCAATATCAGCAGTTCGAACAAATTATATATCTGCTTCTTGAGGAACAAAGGATGTGTGCAAAGTTTCAGATCGAGATTTTGAAATCTCAAGGTCTAGTTCATAGCAAACTTAATATGCTCCGTTCTAGGTATAATGAAATGTCATATGATTGAAAGGGGATATCTCAACCGTGGAAGTTTCCAGGTCCAAAATGACTCTCCTCAGCATACAGAGTACTCTACAGCTTAAAGCAGATTTTTTTACCTAAGATCAGATTCCAAATTTCCGAGGAAGCAATGGTATAGAAACTTCTCTTTAGCACCACATTTCCGAAGAAACAAGGACACACAAACTTCTCTWAAGTTATATTCCATCAGACGTCCTTCAACTTCTTCAAACATATTTCCGAATTGAAAGCTGGTTATTTTACAATCTAACTTTTTGTTTAGAGAATATTTAGCCTTCCTTTGGGCTCTAATTGCTGAATTTAATGACAGCTAAGAAGCTTTCAGTTCATATACTATAAGTGTGAGACAAAAATATCCATGATATTATAAAAGTGAATAAGAATGGTCGTTGAAAGCATATAACCATAGAAATGTGTGTGCTTTTGTATTTAATTTAAAATATCTAATTGCTATTCATTGCTATTTTGAACTATTTTTGCACCCCAAGTTGACTATTAYGGCATTCGTTGCGAGTTTTGCAGAAAGCTATTACACACACGCTTATAGTTTTACRTTCCTCTACGGATTTTTATGCTGCTGCCATACAGTGACGTATACAACACATAGGAAGAGGGGATATGGTAGAAAAGTGTAGCGCTAAGTTGGAGGTGAGTGAAAATTGACGGCTAGAATTTGTTATAATGAGATTATTGGGTCTTCTCTAAATTGGTTTTGAGCAGCTGCCGTCATAACTTTTCTTGGTTGGAAAAAATTTGATGGTATGTAGAACTAATGGCGCGACTCCTTAGTATACAATTGTATGTAGTGTTTTTGTGTGAATGTGTTCGAAAGAATATAAGGCCTTAGATAAAAAATGTTTGTAGTTCTCTCGTTCCACTTTTTCGGGTTAAGCAGTTACAACTCTTTTGAGAACGTTTCAGATGTAATTGATTTTTTGTTGTAAATTTAAGTTAGTCAATTAAAACATTAAGAAAAATCTCAGGTTATTTTCGGSATAATTTTATTTCTGAACTAGTATTTTTATAAAAGAGAAAAGCTAGAAGGTCGAAATATCAATCCCAGTAGAATACGTAGAAAATTTTACTAKCGAACAAATATATTTGTACATAATGTCACAGTAGGGACGCCTGGAAACTGGTCGAGAACTATTGCGCTCTAATATACCCGCATTTACGGTTTCGAATTTTCGCTTTTCCTCTCCTTGAATCGAAATATCAAAAACAAGACACTTTAAATCATAATCTCAAATCAAGGAAAAAGTCCACTATATTTTCGATCGTATTGGCCGACTGGTAAAGGACTTGAGTTACTTGCTTATTCTAAAGCTTAAAAAGGGTATGTTGAAGGGGCTAGTTGACCCATCGTAGGAGAGATCTGCTTAAGTACGATACATACTGATACTGAGAAGATCAAGTGCTGGCACTACCGATGGTATTTGCAGTTTATAATGCTATAATAYTTTTAAATCATCGCATTTGCCTACACTAACCCTGGCCCCTCGTTGACAACGCCACTGTGCCTGTGTAAATGGAGACTGGCAAATGTTATTCCATTTCAATTCTAATAAAAAATGGCATGCTTCTATGAATTCGGAACGTATATTAATTTCGAAGTTACTGCCATGATACACACACATACACACCTATAAACGGGTGATTTGCTTTATTTATTTATGTCCATGTATTTGTAGARTATTGTGCCAATCTCAAATAACGGACATAGCCAACTACCCGAGCAAACACACTGACAYACACTCACACTCACACAATACACTTTTGTTATACATTAAAATTGTGCACAAATATTTTATATCCTCACGTAAGGATACCGATATGTTTGAGCCCCACAGAGTTCATGCTTTTCTGTGTACATATGTGTGTGTGTCTCTGTTTATGAGTGAGGGTTACGTCTGCATGTTGGCGCAACCATTCGTACGTAASACCCATCGCCAAATGAATGAATGAATGAATGTGTAAGTGAATAAATGAATGAACTAGTGAATGCCTGAATGTTCGCGCACTTGTATGTCGACATCAATGCTCTAAGCTCAACTTGGTCGACGATACAACTGAATGGCTCAGTTCTGCTGCCGTTTGCTGCCCTTTGCTTTCAGCCACCAACCTCTGGATTGCTCCATTTCATACTGCACAGCTCCTGTTGCACGGTGTGTTCTCTTATTTATGTGTTGTATAAATGATACACCTGTGGTATAGACCACTGTGTGCACAAGACACATACCACAAATTCCCATRTAAGCTCTCGCATTTCGTGGAGATCTGCTCTATACATGTTCAAATAGTTGTTGGTTTAGTATGTGTATACTAGCTCTTATATTGTAGATGTATTAAAGTGTAATAAAAATTTCGTTTCCAAATGGTATTCASCATTAGAGAACTAGGGGCATATAAAGAGTTTAATTAGCTTCGCTTTAATTTTCAGCAGATTTTATATTGTTTTGCGAACTTCGACTTCTTGATTAAATGTTTCTTTAAGTTCATTTATTATTATGCAAGGACTTGGGTTTGAYCGACCTATTGTATGGCAGTCATATGCTGCGGTAGTTCGATTCGATCGATTCGTTTGTTTTTCATACAAGGACTTGAGTTTGATTGGTCAGTTTGTATGACAACTACGTGACATAATGGTCCGATATCTGGTATCAAAYAAGCAGCTTCTTGCTGAGAAAAAATGACGTTTTTAAAGTTTCAGGTATATCGATATCTCAAAAAGTGACATACTATTTTGCGTATACTATAYACAATGTGCMTTCCAAAGTAAACAGGACTTTTTKAATCTAGCGCCCCCTGCTATCATTATCGATTGTCCAGTGAGACATGCCATTTCATCGATTGGAAGTGAAGTTATTGCGTTTTAAGTATCAGTATGTTCGTATTGTCAAGAAGAGACAACATTAAATTTTGTTTAAAAATTGGTAAAACTGATTTACCAAACCGATTTACCGAAACGTTTCAATTGATGAAACGAGTTTATGGCGATGATTGCCTGTCCCGTAGCAGAGTGCACGAGTGGTTTGAACGTTTTCAAAGTGGTCGTGAGGACATAAATGACGAACAACATGTGGGCCAATCAAGATCCGTGATTACCGGAAATTCCATCGAAACTGTGCGTGAATTCATCAAAAATTAGCCGAAATCATACTTGAAATTCATGGAAATGGAATCAAACATCTCCAAACCATCGATTTATCGCATTTTGACCGAACGTTTGGGCTTACGAAAGGTGTGTCCAGGTTTCTTCCGCGCAAATTGACTGACGAATAAAAATTGCTCAGAATCAGAACATTCGAAGTCATTGTAGTGGACTGATTATGAAATGGCTCTCAAGCGTAGAAAGACAAAAACTCGGCTGTCAAAGTTTTGGGATGAGTCTTTTGGGATGCACGTGGTATATTATTCTTCGAATGATTACTAAACCAATTTTAATTCATTCCACTGTGTATTTGGTGTCAGTTCTATTCTACTATTTCCAATATTTGGCAATTTTATTATTTTTTAGGAAGGATCAGTTTGAAATTGTATGCATATACTTCATCGTTCGGGTTTAAATATTGCACTGCTCTGAGCAATGCTTCGAAAATATTTCTGTATATCTCAAGTTATAATTAACCTTTATATCAACACTCTAATTATAATATTTCACTATATTTTTATGTTAGATATCGCGTTTGGTTYATTATGTATCCGAAATGCCTTGACGGCGAATATGTCAATGCCATTTTTTTCCTGTGATATTAAATATATCTGAGGGTTCGTMCTCAAAAAAACTTTTTAATAATATTTAACCAGATTGAATGTAATATTAYTGAGTTGTACACTGGAACTTTTTATATATTTTGGATAAAAAATTTAGTCCAGCTTTTATTTTGATTTCGAACACTATAATTTATGTTGAATGTGGATCTTAGTTGTGTTGTTGCTTTTATGATTCTACTATTATGTTACGTTTTTATCTCTTAAAGTTCGATAAACCCAGAGCTAATGCTTGTTGCTTATTCCAAAAAAATACCGAACTACTAGAAATGGAATTTGATTTTGTCTTGTGAGTAATATGTATAAAAATTCTTTCAAATCTTCACCTAAAATGCAAAATAACGTATCATCAAAAATTCGAAATACATATTATTACATATGTCCAACATTTTCAAGTAMTGCGCTCATATATGAACCAGTTTTTACCAATACTAAAATTTTTATTCACGCTTGTTCAATTTTATTTCGTGTTTCATTCACGGCACTGTAAATTTTCGAAAATGTTGTTACGCTATTTTACATTTTAGGTGACGATATATTTTTTCGATGATATTTTGGTCTCTCATAGCATCTGTTATATATGTAATTCTGACAGAAACTTTTGTAAATAAATGTAAAAAAATACACGATRTCCACAATTTTACATTTTCTTTAAATTATATGTATACGTTTACTGTAGTTAAAATGATGGTTTCAATAAGCTCAGTTATAAAATTCTAAGGCAAAGGTTTTATTTTCAAAAATGGAAAAAATATTTTTCACTCATGATTTAATCTCTCGAAAAAATTCTTTTGTCCAATACTCTAAACAAAGTCTATTTAGCAGTTCAATRTTATTGGTGCTGATAAACTTCATATTTTACATATTAAGGTTTGTGGTAACCCTGATTTACGGAAGTTAAAAGGTATGATATGCCTCATAACTATGCACCAAACATTAAAATCCTTTCAAATATATTCTAATATAGTATTTTATATGAAAAATACATAAATTAGTTCATTTTTATATGACAGTTATATACTGTGTKTKTTGCTAACAATGTGGSAAYTCTGMGTGATTTAAAATTTGTTAAAATTAWTCCTAAACATATTTTGCAAAAATTWCTAMATATTTTGTACAGTSATTATATTGAATTGTTTTCGCCAGGTGGCAACACTGCTTTAATTTTATAATTATTTTTTGTAAAGCCCTGYCAAATACCTTGTACTATAGCATACAATGTAAAATATACAATAATTTCTTCATTTTAATGTTTCTTATGAAAAWGTCTGGCAACTCTGGCTGATTTAAAATTTGTTAAAAAAATTCCCAACAATGTTTAGCAAATGCGAGTAATAGTAAATATTTTGTTCACATTTGAAATTGAATTTCAGTTTTCTGTACAGGTGGCAACTCTGTTATAGTTAAATGCTTCTATGACTGTTCTTGACTATCTAAGCAATTGTCTTTTAATATGTTATATCTATACGATGTATATATAAATATTGAATTTATGTTTATTTTAGACAGCTAGCAACACTGTGTACTTCGAATAACGCAACAACTTGTGGCGCACTACTCATCGACAGCAAGTGTGCATTATCGCGCGCCACACTACTAACTAATTGCCAACAGTTTAATTAAAAATTGCAAATTTAATAACAGGTCTAATTAGAAAATGAATACCGCTGCACTGATTGTGCAAGCAAGTCTAACGCAGCCACACACAGTACTCACTGTACTCCAGCAACAACAATGCAAGCGTTCAACCCTTTGAGTGCATGGGAAAAGCTGTCGAAAAAGCACGTTAGTAGCTCAGCTTTATTAAATATACAAAAGTAGGAGCCACGTGTGTGCATGTGTGTAAGTGTGTGTGCGTATTTGTGTGTCAGGCGTGCTTGCATGCTTATCCACACAATCTAATTGGCATATTTGCGCTCGTGCTAAATGCTTAATGTCTCATTTGGATGAAATTTGAATGCCGAATGCGCATGACTGACTGTATGTTCGTGTGAGTGTGTGTGCTTATTGTGCGTGCTGCAGGTGCAACCGAGCGTTGAGTGGCAATTTAAATTGAAACCTTCATAATAATGAAATTCTACATACTCATGTGTGTATGTTTGTATTTACTCGAACTTATCAGCGCATCATTCGCTTTGTRCTTTCAATTTCGCTTGAGAAGTGTCGAAATCAGGAGGGATCGTTCTAACAACCACAGCCGACAGTCGTTTCGTTCTTGTACTYCGCTGCGCATATACCTGCGTAAATAACTGTCATGGCATATACATAAGTATATATGTAACTGTCGTACTTATGTATATCCGTATATATATGTGTGTGTATGTAAATAAACTGTCTTTACACAGAATCATCGAAATTTTGCCTAAGCAAATATCAGAAGTCTCAGACATGACTTGTGTTGCTGTAGAAAACTTTGTCACACACGTCTGATCCAAAGTGTGATTGTGGGTGTGTGTTTTTGTGTTGCGTTGCCAATTTAGCGTGACTGTCAGTTGAGCATTTCCTCATTCAGGCGACAGTTTTATTTATTATTATGGCTTTTTTTTCTGGCATTTGTGTTGGCAATTTTATTACACGTGCGTCTTTATCTCACCTTTCATTGTTATTATTATTAGCATTCCGAGAAGGACCCATGCATTTGATGGGAGCTCTTAAGTACAAGGTATATATACATAAGATCTAAAGTGCAATGGCAGTGAATATAAGTTCTTTGAGGCAAAGATATTACGACTGTAGAAATATACTTTGTATTGCAAAAGACGTGTGACTGTGGCAGGAATGACTAAATCGTCTCAGCTCGTCACAATGATCATTTGTTTATATTTTTATAGGGTCTCCGGCATTTATTTCAGGGTGTTCCAAACATCGTATCATAGTCAAACCAATTTTTTTTGGCATAATTCGATTTTATTCAACAAATTTCCCTTCAAGGATGATACACTGGTTATAGGTACCATCCAACCTTTCAATTCCTCCTTTGTTCTAAGTTTTTTTCTTACAGATCTCAGTTTTGGCAACCACCTCTTTGTTCGACGAAAATTTCTTCCAGATAGCATTCTTTTGATATCTGAGAACTGCAAATAGTCTCCGGGGCCCTGATCTGAAGAATACGTTAGATGCGAAAGCTATCCGAGGCCCAAATCATGGATTTTTGTTATCCTTCTCACTGACTTGTGACGCGGTGCATTGGGTTGGTGAAACAGCACTTTCTCTTTTTTCTAGTGCAGCATTTTTTTTGGCGATTCAGTTTATACTTAACATACTAATCCTTGATGATTTATTTTCCTGGGACAGTGTTCGGGAACTCGTCATCAGACCAAGTTTTTGCTTATGCTATATATTTTTATTTCAAAAAGCAATATTTTATAAATACGCGAAACTCCCTTTTATCTATTTTTTTTCAAAATAACAAAAGTTACTTGACGCAAAATTTTAGAATTCACAAACAATGGTCCAAAAAAATTAAATTATTTAAAAAACATAATAAAATGATCTAAAACAAATCAAAGTACATACATATTTATATGTTTTACTCGTTAACTAACAGTACTATGCTGGCAAGTAGAAAAGAGAGAAACGGTTGTCACCCATCCAACACACACTGTCACTTTACTTAATCGTAGAGCTACGCATATCTCCTAATTGAGGCTTCTCAGTTTCTATAAAGTTGAGCAATCGCCGATTACATTTATATTTCTACCTTATGAATTTCTGTTGCTGCCTTATTGGAGTCAACAAATTATTCAATCTTGATTAGAATCCATTTTAGGTTTYTGCCGTCTCTAATTGTATATAACTACGTAAAAAGTTGTCCCCAGATATTAATAGTCTTATACAGGGTGCGAAAACTTTTATGTAGCTAAATAAACATTGAATATCTTGGAGATTTATTGACCGATTAATTTAGTTAGACGTATTGTATGAAGATAGATCAAATTCAATACATTTATAACATAAATTACTTTACCTCAAAGCCTCAGAATAATGTGCCAAAATATTGATGATTTATAAGGAAAAAAGTCTTTCAAAATTGTCGCATTTATAGAATGAAAAACCCATGAAACTGCAATTTGTGATTAAATTGAGTTTTTAGGTTCGCGTTTGCGACGATAAACTGTTTCAAAATGCTACAGTGAAAGCCGGTAGTTGTATCTACTGGTAATTTCGTCAGAAATCTATTAGCGATCAAAAAGATTGTGAATCATTTCTTATTGCTTTTAAAGTATTCAGTTTGACGTCACAAGAGATGAAAATGCCGTTCTGATCTTCTGTACCGAAATAAGTGTTAAATGATTCTCTGCAGTTAAATAAGTTACGCTGTTATTTACTTCCTCATTTAAATAAAAATTTAAAAATATTTTTCCATCACAAACTCTCGAAAAGGAATTTTTTTTATATGATGGACAAGCTACCAGTTAAGGAAGAAAGGAAAGCTTCTTTTACTAAGCTGAGAAAGACCAAATTTTCAAAGCAAACGGATTGTGGTAATAAAAGGAAATGCATAATGCTTCTCCTGTAGAGGGTTGGAGTCGAAAAAGTGGAGTCGAAAAAGTGTTGAACCAATCCTTACAATTCTTTAAAAACTTTCAAAATAGGTTCCTTCTGCGTCGATGCAGCGCCCAGCGTGATTTCCAAACATTGAAGGGATTCTCCGGAATAGCCTTGAGTGCCGATGTGCATCCTCTGTCGTCTCAAAATGCTTGCATTTCATTGGCCCTTTCAGGTGAGGAAACAAAAAAAAAATCGTGGTTTGGTAGCTGTTAACAAGAAAGGCGGTGTGAGCTGCCGCATGGTTGTAGTACAACTTCCAATTGCTGCGATTTCTTGTCGGACCCGATTGACCTTGATTTTGCTAAACTTAACATCTGGACAATTAAACGAATACTTAGTCGACGGTCTGAGTTCAAAACTTTGCGCACACGAGTCACATTTTCGGTATTTGTCGAAGTCGCAGGTCTTCATCAGCGACCTCTTCCCGACCCTTCAAAAAGGCCTGGTGCCACCGAAACATACCGCTTCTTGCTAAAGCAACATCTGGGTAAGTCTTCACAAAGAAGTTAACCGCATACTTCTGCTCTAACGAAAGCTGCATTTTTGACTTGCATCATTGACAGAAACACTTTGATCGGAAATATTTGTCATGACTCTCCAAGTTCTCGCAGACAACTTCAAAGAAGATTTGACTCTTGTAATGTCAGCTTCGTTTTATTACTACTCTCATTCACTTTCTACCTCTTTTTATTTCTGCAATCTTAATCATTTATGTCAAGCCTYTTCTTTTTATTTGCTTTTTATAGCTTTTATTATCCCTTTTCTGTATGGTTAATTTACCCATATTTCCAAAACTTTTAAAACAACTGTAGATTACTGAATTGTATCTCCATATAACATCTCAGTCTAACTTTCTTACAGATATGTTAGTGTTTGCCGCAGCCAACAATACCGGTATGTTTTCAGTATCCATTTTCTTCAACTATGTTCGTCTATTCCGAGTCATATAATATACATAAATGACTATGAAAAGACCAACAAAATCTAAGTTGAAGAAAAAAGCTCCGCTCCCGATATTAATTACCTTTGAGACCCAACATGCTTATATTTGGGTAATATCCTTTGGAAGGCTCATTGTGATACCACCGCTACTAATATTAGGTTGTCAAAAAAGTCTTGCGGTATTTTCGCTAGTTGGCGCTGAGAGCGCGTGGTTCTAGTTTTATTCGTTGCATCGGGTCATGTTATACCTTTTCGGCAAGCTCATTTCACGCGCTTACACGTATTTGATTGATTGTCGTTTCTTTTAAGTCGTTGGTGAGTTATAGCGTCGCAAACATGGAGCAAAATAAAGAGAAAATACGGCATATTTTACAGTACTACTACTAAGATAAAGGCAAAAACGCGATACAGTTTCCATTTCCATCGCACAACGATGGTTTCAACGTTTTCGTTCTGGTGCAGAGGTGGTCGAAGATGCGCCACGCACCGGAAGGCCTGTACCCGAAAATTGCGGTAAAATCGCTGAATTGGTCGAAAGAGACCGGCRTAGTAGCAGCCGTAGCATCGGTCAAGAGCTGGGTATGAGTCATCGAAAAAAATTTTTTTCACAACCTAATATTAACTATATTCATTGTAGAGTTCAAGACGAAAGCTAATAACTCTCTCTTGTCGCCTTTTTCATGGGGCACATTGTTTTTTAATTTCCTTCTAAATTCAAGAATTGTGTTGCTTATTTCAAATTTAACTTTAACCCAAGACAAGACCTACACCTCCATTTCCCTTTACTTAAATTTATATGCGACATATTTTCTTATCTATATTATGATCTCTCACGCTTTTGCTGTTAATATTTATTGGTTGATAGACGTATAAAATTTKTTTACATTTCATGCAGAATTTATGGCAAACAATRAAAAATGTCACACATGCTTTCACAATGATGAGATCCAATTAAGAGTTTTATCTCTCTTCAATCAAAAAACAATTTCCACCACGAGAGTGTTCCGATAAGTACTTTGCTTCAACGGCTGGTGAGGTTTCAAAAGGCTACKTKKCTACCTTTTCCAAARTGTTATTTGAAAGGATGCTGYAGTAAATTTAGCGTGCTGTCATGSCAATAGCTCCATATTCGTTTATTTAAATGTTTGAATATAATCGACAAAACATGTCTAAAAAGCTGCTTGTTGTCAAGAATATATAATCTCTCTCTCTCTCTCTCTAATCTCTTTACTAAACAGTTAGTTCATAACAATTTCGAAAACTATCATTAACGCCTGCCATGAGATCTAGTTTAAAAACAATTTGCTAACTGTTAACAATTTCCCCCTGGGTACATATTTCCATTACATTAGAAGCGGGGTTAGGGGGTCACATATGTGGCAACTCTTGCCAAAAGCAATTAACATAATGAAAAGCAACATCCAAACAAACGCATACACACATCCACACGAACACTCTTTCATGCAAAGAAGCGCAGATGCGTGAAAATTCGCCACCGCTGCGTCAGCGTTATTCGGGAAAACATCAAAGCGGCGAAAAACACAAACAAACATGCAACAACTCACACACGGACACAGTCGCGCATAGGTATGTGTGTGTGCATTTTGCATGTAATTCGTTTGATTGTTTTGCCGCGTTGCGGCTGTTGTTGTTGGTGTTGAAATATTGCTGGTGTTGACATTTGGTCTATGGCATGGTGTTAGCGATGCCGTTGATTATGGCTGTCGCTGGCGCTTCTTTTTCAATAATCACTGTTGCTTGCTGTTGTTTTCATTACAACAACATCCGTTTTAGTGTAATTGTTTTGCTTCTTGTTCTCGCGCGTTAATGGTTTTTCAATTTCATTTGCTTTTTGCTTTTTCTACTTCGGYATTTTGCTTTGTCCTCGCGTTTTTAGTTGCCATCTCTATATTTATTCAGCACTTTTGTTTTCATTTCCCTTTCGCGCAGTTCGGCGCTCTTGCAACGGAAATGATTAGTTTCTTTATTCATGATGTTTTTATAACCGTTGTTATCTAGTTCGGTKTTATTGAGTGTTGAATTCTTCTCGTCTCGAGTATACAAACAGAAGTATTACACTTCGAGTATTGAATATTATTTAGAAATTTCATAGAAAAATAGCTGAACCCATTTGTTCCGATATGATGAATGATCATTATTCTGAGATGTATAATATGTGTATGTAGGTAGTATTTACCATCTGATTAAATACTACACGAAAACCGGGCAATCAAACCGAATCAATAAAGAGGTATTCAATTTGTGCAACAACTTTTTGCATGGAGAGACATTTTGAACAATGTGTTTACGTGAAATTTCATATTTCCTAGGAGATCACTGCTATGGAATCGTTGAATATGCTGCAGAAGTGTTTTGAGGGTTCTACTTTATCRCGAACACAAGTATTTCGGTGGCAYAAARCATTCAGTGAACGTCTTGAAGTCATCGCTTATGCAATCTTATTATATTTGAATATGATATAAATCGAAAAACTAAAGAATCAGTCGCGTTGATATCAGAGAGCTAGCAGAGGACCTCAACATCTCCTATGAATCTACTCCACACATTTTAGTTACAATTTTGGAWACACAATCTTTTAATGCCAATCTCATACCAAAATACCAAAGAGATGTCTGGCAACATAGCTGAGTACTCTATATGATTTTATGAATATGACGTTGGAACTGTCCAAGAATCTAGGAAATGGCGCTCCAAAGGTGAGATGAACACGAAATAAAGTTTACTTAAAATAAAGTCGATCCGAAATCATCATGATTCAAGGTGCGTTMCAAAGTAAACAGGACTTAAAAAAAGACAGAACAAATGTTTTTTTTGTCAAAATCAATTTATTTTATTAAAAATAGTCTGCTTCTGCTTCAATACAACTTTTTGCATGGTCCAAAAGCAAGTCGAAAGAGTGTTTTAGCTCGTTGTCTGGTATGGCCGCCAGTATGCCGGTGCAAGCATTTTGACTGGCCTCTATGCCTGCATAACGCTTTCATTTCATGGGCAAGAAGTCGCACGGTGCCATGTTGCAATATCAGGCGAATACGGGTAGTAGTTAATGGTTAAAATGTGATTTTTGGTCAAATAATCGGTCACAAGAGTCGATCGATGACTTCATCTGCGCAATATTCGGRCCGAACACGTCGAATACGGCGCACTAAACGCTTCAAGACTCTAAGGTATAATACCGCATTAGCGTTTTGGCCAGGTGGAACAAATTATTTGTGGACAATACCCTTAGAATCATAAAAACAAATAAGCATTGTCTTCACTTTCGACTTCTCCATGTGCGATTTTTTGGGTTTCGGCTCTTCCGGTGCCTTCCATTCAGCAATCTGGTATTTTGTTTCGGRATCATATTGGAAACACCATGTTTCGTCATCAGTTACAATATTGTATAGGAAGTTTTTGTCCTTTTGAATGATGTCCTTCGTATTTTGGATTTTTTGTAATTTTTGGTCGTCAGTCAATTTGTGCGGAAGAAACCGTGCACACATCGATGTTTTGGATATATTCAATTCCATTTCCCTGGATTTCAATGATGATTTCGGCTGACATGGCCAACATGTTGATCGTCATTTATGTCCTCACGACCACTTTGAAAACGTTCAAACCACTCGTGCACTCTGCTACGGGATAGGCAATCATCGCCATAAACTTGTTTCATCAATTGAAATGTTTCGGTAAAAGTTTTACAAATTTTAAAACAAAATTTAATGTTCGCTCTTTGTTCGAAGCTCATTTTCGCACCGACAACACAAACATACTGACACTTAAAACGCAATAACTTCATTTAAAATCTATGAAATGTCATGTGTCACTAACAATCGATAAATATAGCAGACTCTAACGCATCAATCGATATACAGATGGCGCCACCAGGGGGCGCTAGATTCAAAAAGTTCATGAAAAATTCCTGTTTACTTTGGAACGCAGCTTGTACTTATSGTGTTGTCATCATTAATTTTTTCCACTGGGTCAAACGGTCAATAACGAATATTACTTGGCTTTTTGAATTTTTCTGCACGATGATGCGCCATCACATTATAGCAACCACCGTATTTGCCATATTTGTTTCTCTGCGAATTATTTTTGCTCTCGAAACTGAAAAATCCGCTTTTGGGGAACTCGCCGCTTAAGCCATTAAAAGTGATTCGCTGAAGGTGTTCTATTCTTATGATTGTATTGGCTCACGAGCTACCTCCAAGACGATAAAGAACATATTTTTTGTATCAATTCGGTTAAAATTTGACCAATGGGTACATATGAATGTATATTTCATTCGAATTATTCCCTCACGATTCCATAAAAATTATTTTTATGACATCTAAGACTGCTTATACTACTTTCGATTCTACATTTAGAATCTGATATAAAATAATAATCCAAAATGGATTTGCCCAAAAATTACTGATGACCAGTTTTGAACCCATATTATAAATAGTAAATTTGAAACAAATCGAAATTTGGCGAAAATTTGCTTATCAATCATTTGAGATGAGCGACGAAGTGATCTGATTTTTTTCAGCAAAAGTTCCTTAATCCAGGGTGTGGTTTGTTGTCACATCAAGCTGGAATCATTTGGGGTTA
Organism: Bactrocera latifrons; assembly: GCF_001853355.1. Lineage (NCBI taxonomy): Eukaryota > Metazoa > Arthropoda > Insecta > Diptera > Tephritidae > Bactrocera > Bactrocera latifrons. The sequence goes on from NW_017536630.1 coordinate 410,181, forward strand.
TACTTTTATTTTGTATTATTATGTAGATCTGACCATTGACGCATCGTTGGTAACACTTTCGGTTAAGGGGTTAGGGGTGGTCAGAATTTTCAAAAAAAAATTTTTTTTTGCATTTTCGTTAAGTTATCTTACAAATATTCTCAGGAAATTTTACGTTGATCTGAGAATTAGTTTTTGAGTTATCGGACAAATAACAGAGACATTTCAGTTACTTCAAAGCGCTACTGGTGACAACTGTAACTCGAAAACCGCTCAGTAGATTTTAATGAAGTTTATACAGCTTTTAGAATACATAATAAGCTCGGGCCTGATCAAAGGATTTTTATTTTTTCAAAAATTCCGATTTTTTAAGACCAATTAACTGTTGATTTTTTCCCAAAAATTGAGAAAAAATTCTTCTGAGACCGCCATTTTGTTATTTTTGAAAAACCGAAAAATCCTTCGATCAAGCCCAGGATTATCTTCTTATAAAACTAATTTTTTTTGTCCGATTGATTTTAGATGAATCTCAAAAGACTTATGGTTGTCACCGCAAGTGCCTTTTTTTGGAACAGGGTCAACACAAACAACTATAACTTTGGAAATAAAATATTTTTTTTTTTTGAAATTTTCGTGACTTCGAGTCGAATTCTATAACAATTCTATAATAACTAAGTCCTAAAATATAAGGCTGTACTCAGATCGATCTGATCGTAAAGAATTCAAATTTAAGGGAGCTTGGCTGATAAAAATTGTAAAATTATGCAAGCCTTTTTAAAATATATAGTGGRCGTACCTTTATATATTACAAATGACGTCCTTCATTGAAACTTAAAAAAACCAACCTAAATATTGTATAAAGTTGTATTTAGCATTTTACTATCGGTATGTATGATAACTACTCGGTTTAATTTTTCAACCAACTCTCTCTTCTTTTGCTTAAATATACTCTTTATTTCTCTACGTCTTTCTCTGGGCTGTGAATCCACCTAGCTTCTTAGGAGTTTGCGCTTATTCTACCATTCGTGAAGGTCATATAAAGGACAGTGAAATGAATGTGAAGTCGCAGCTTCTTTTCGGTGATTGTTATTATTTCATTCTTATAGAAATTCATTTTATCGAAAGCTTGCGCTTAGTAACACAGTATGGTTAAGATATTTATCGGAAAGTTTTTTTTTTTGTTTGGCAGAAAAACTTTTTGATAACTTTTGGTTGAACTCTACGCACTTTTTCTTTCGATGACAGCTTTTGCCAGTAACTGATACGCATTTCCTTATCCCTTAGCTAATAAATGGATTAAATAATCGCTTTGTAAAAATCAATCAACAATGTAAGTCCAACAATGCCAGCAACCAGTAAGGCTCATATCATAGAAAAACTCTGCAAGTTGCCTCCAAAAAATAAGAGAAAAATGTTTATTTAACAATATTTGGATTTTATATTTCCTATTTCGTTATACTAAACTAAGGGTAATACGGTAAGCTGAGTCTATTTAGTCAGGTACGTCCGTCATATGTACGCGGAATAGCCTTTAGTTGTTGAGATACCGATCTGAAAATTTGCGCACGTTCTTTTCCCTCCAAAAAGTTGCGATATCATACAACTTTACCATACAGCTCCCACACAAACKGCACCACCAAATCAAATTTTTGTATAGAAAATATTTTTTTWAATTTTTTAAACGTGCTTCAGTGCAACGTTCTTCGTTTTTTCTGCTTTTAATTACTTTCACTTTCATTCTCCTCTCTTGTTTACAAATTTTTGTGTAGTTTATGTCTACTCAAATAAGCTTTGAAGCTCGTAAATGGTATGTATGTCAAAWTTGTTGACAGTCTTATTTATTGTTATTGTTGTGCTTTTTGTGTCATTAAATTTTTTACTTGACCAGTTTTCCTTGCCATTTGCATGTCAGCCATCTTCCTATCTTTTGCCGCCACCTTGAACTTGTCGTATGAACAACTGTAAAGCTTATGCGGCTTCAATCTGCCGCGCCGTTGTCATAATCGTTAAATGACGAAATATTATAGGCAGACGGCTGACCCTCAGGCGAGTCGGAGAGATGCTGATTTTTTACCGAACATTAATATAACGGTATTATATTGTATTTTTTCCAGCTCAGTTCTATTTTCTCTTGCACTTCTATTGATGTATTTCGCTTTCGTTTTTTGGGTACAAGTAATTTCTGGCATTACGGTCATATTGACAAATTTCAATTCTGACAACTCACCGCTGTTAAATGACAAGGAATTAAGYATGCAAGTGTTTGTGTGTGTGTGAAAAAGAGAAGAAATTAGATTATGGAACATAACGCGCAAAAGTGGGTATGAATAAACAATTTTGGCTGCTGCTGAGTCAGGCAGTTTCTGACTACAAAAGGTAGCGTTTTGTGCCCTCCTCCAGCAATTAACAGTCTGCGCCGGTGCAGGTCTTTGGAAATGTTCGTCGGTCGTTTTTGTCTGCATAAATCTTAACTTGTTTGCTTTATTACACGGCATAATAAGTTGGCATGAAAATATGTATTAACGAGTGCGGTCCGATTACTACTTATTCGCCGGACAACGCAACTTTGGCAGGAGACATTTACCAATGAGTTTTATATTCTCGTGTATAAAAAGRTCTACTTTGAAGTATCTCAAAAGCCCTCGAGGTTCATAGCCTGCACGTAGTATTGCGATTAGGAAATTTATCGGTGCAGAAAAGCCACGTTTACCCATTCCGGACTGGTTCAAACTCTTTATGAATTATTTGGAATCACATTGTTGCCAGATAAAACCCGTAACCGCGTCCTTTTTCGGTGATTTGTGGCAGTGTTTAATACCAATTAAAGAGATTTTCTTTTTCATTTGTTGAACGTGTATCGACTGGCATACACCAGAGGCTCAGGAAATGCCGAAACGGTGGACATTAATGGCGAACCCTTTTGGAAGACAGCGAAGACCGTACTTTCGGACAGATGATAGACACCGTTTTTAGAAAGTGTGATCTACATAGCCTACGTGGCGAAAAAAAAAAAAAAAACGATCCCAGGCCTCTACTGCATCGAAATATTGAGTGAATTCGAGGATAATTGCAGAAAAAACGCTTACGTTTGGTGAAAATTAGCTACTAACTTGTGTCTCATCCACAGTATGCTACAGATATCCGACGACTTTTGTTTCCACACTTGAAAAAATTACCCCTCAGGCAAAGAGTTTGATCGAATAAAGTTGTATTCGCTTTAACGAGTGCCTCTTTTGACCAAAGAAAACCAGTTTCCTGACGGGTTAAAGATGTTGGACTAACGATGAGTCTAGTGTCGAGCTATGTATATATTATATTGAGAAATATATCGAAATTTTTTCATAAGTTTTTGGTAAGTAAAGTACATTAATTAAGTACTTATCCGACCGCCCTCGTATGCTTGCTCGTTGGTTTATTTGACTGCGGGCTTTAATGGCTTTTCACATTTGCATAATAATTGTCGCTAATTGCGTGAGCCCCCATCCACTATTTCATGCCGACTGCACCAAAAGTATCGAGGATTTAGTACTCAGCTTTAATTACGTAAACAGTGCTACTCTCTCTTCCATGCCTTTTTTGCATCATATTGTTTATTTGTGGAGCGCCATTAACCTTTATTTATTTGATATTGACATTCTTATTGGCAAATCTACTTCTATCCACATTTTAATTACCAGCTTTTGCGGCTTAGACGCTAAAAGCTAKTGGTTTGCACACAAATCCCTACTTATACATAAAAAGTGTATAAAGTATATAGTATTATATAAGTGTACATACTTTTATAAAGCCTATTCAGTGTTTTAGGTTAGAGTGCATGTCAAACCGCAATTTGCATTGACTTTCATGTATTTTTTTTTATTTCAAATGAATTTTTAATATTTTTGGACACAAACATGCACACAAATATTTGTGTTTGGAAATTTTAGAGAATTTGATATTTGTTTTTTGCATTTGAGTTTCCTGGCAATACATTTATTCTTTCCATTAAATTGAGAATAGAATTAATAGTAAAAGTGCATTTACTTCATCTAAATATTTATTTTGTTTAGAAAAAGATAAATAAAAAGGATAAGTTTTCATTTGGGATTATGTATTTTCCTWTTATACAGTCACATAGACATTTATRCTTTAACGAACACAAAAGTATTGGAGTTGGAGTCGGCTCATCACGTGAAGTCCAGTCGACTGACTGTAGATTTGTCTCCGATGTGAAATGATGGAAACAAGTTTCGTCCATTGCCACATTTCGACACGAAAATTCGGYTTTATTGCAATTGATAAGCTTCAAACTTTTTGACGGATTGTGAGCGCGGACAGCACCCACTTTGGAAAGAGCTTTCTCATACTCAAATACTTTATTCACAATATATCCAACACGTTCCTCTTATATACAGAGTCTCAACTATCTTGAACAATTTCACTCTTCGGTCAACCAAACTTTTTTGTGGACTTTTTTGACATTTTTGTCAGTAATAYCCTTTTTACGGTGTTGACTGCCTGCACTGTTCTTTAAAGTTAGTGAACCACTTCTCAACGGTTGAATACCCTGGTGCCGAGTACAAATAATATTCATCAATCCAAACCTTGGATGCGGCAGTATTTTTGATTATTTATTAACACATGAAATCCCTTTTGATAAATTTATTATGAACTTCGCTTTAAATGTTATATCTCATGAACAAATAATTCAAAAACTGTCAAATTTTTTCACGTATCTCTTTTAGGTAGGTGCTGTCTTAAAACCATTTGAATTTAATATTAGTAGTGCCRTCTATATATCAGCCTACGGATTTTCAGCTCACCTGTTGTATAAGAATAATAAAAATGAGCGCTTTAAAGCTTCGCTGAAAATTTACTGTCACAGCCTTGTTCTTTTCACTGTCAGCCATCAATTTGTATGTACATATGTGGGTGTGTATGTGCTTTGCTTTTGGACACTTTTTCAATTACAATTTCATGAATTTATCATTTAATTTCGTTTGATATGCAAAGTGTTCGCTTTCCGAATGACAAATTCCCCAAAAAAAGACAAAATACAAACAAATAAGTGACGACCATCTGACCCCTTCGCACCCGTGACCTTCGCTTACTTGTCAGCTTTATTTGCCTTTAATTTTTTGCGTTTGTTTTTGTTTTGTTCGTTTTGTGTTGCATTGCAGCTTTAGGTGAATGAAAAATTACTTTTTAAAATGCTTTAAAATGGATGAAATGGTTGTTTTATTATTATTTTCTATTATTTATGGAGTTCGAAAGAGAAATGTAATATTGCTTACATATTAGGTTGTCAAAAAAGTCTTGCGGTATTTTCGCTAGTTTGCGCTGAGAGCGCGTAGTTCTAGTTTTATTCGTCGCATCGGGTCATGCTATACCTTTTCGGCAAGCTCATTTCACGCGCTAACACGTATTTGATTGATTGTCGTTTCTTTTAAGTCGTTCGTGAGTTATAGCATCGCAAACATGGAGCAAAATAAAGAGA
>NW_017536630.1:416875-428238 GCF_001853355.1 Bactrocera latifrons
TAATGACTTTTTCATGCCTGAACTGAAGGATGTTGACGACCTTTGGTTACGACAAGATATCGCTATCTATATACCATTCAGCAAGTGAAACAGTCAATTTATTGAAAGAAACCTTTGGTGTGAGCATTATCTCGTGACGTTCACCTGTGGCGTGGGCTCGAAAATTGACTATTTTTTGTCGGATTATTTGAAGACGCTCGTCTACGCAGATAATCCTAAGACGATTGGCAAGATTATTCGATTGAAAGAGAATATGCGTTGCAGCAAACAGTGCTTGAAAATTCGTCGTTCCGGCTGAAATTTATTCGAGCTAGCCTTTGCGGTCTGTTGCCCAAAGTCATTTTTAAAACATAATGGAAATCCCCTATCTGTATAATAAACTAAATTATTGATCATAACACTTAGCTATACGTTATCTTTTAYTGAAAAGAAAATATCTAAAAAAGTACAAATTAATTTAGTAAATTTTAATCGTTAGGTCCTTATCAAATCAATACRAGTATACTAAATATATCACTCAAGATTATCCTCTAACCGAAGTCTTTAAAAATAATAGATTGTGTCTAATTTTAAATTTGTAATTTGTTGCCTTAGGAGCTATGTTGGCGTTCCTATAAATTTGTGGTAGACAACTTCAGAACCTAAAAATATGAGACGAGTTTATTCGTTTTCATCGTAACTGACGTGTACTTAAACGATCTCTATTATCTATAAAATTTTTTTTAAAGGTATACTTCATTAAAGAATTTCTATCGTACCGTGCACCGTTTTTAACCTATAATAGAGGCAAAATATWGTTGTTGCTCACTCACTTTGATCAACTAAATTCCAAACACGATACAATTAGATGTAATCCAGAGCTCAATCTAAGCTCTTTGTCATCAAAAATATGTACGAAAACAACTGTTGGCTAGATCATCATAAACATACTCAATACAACCTTCTTAATTCGTACTAAAATGTGTCAAAAGGCTTATCTCACCTTAAACACACCAAGAATATTTATCATAAATACAAATTCTGTGTGGATAAACTTTGCAGAAACCAATCGCTCTACAACACTACTCCAACCTTAAAAGGAAGCTATGAAAGAAGCTATGTAAGTGCTTTTCTCGTTGAGTGGTTTTGTTTCGGAAGATTTGCTACAAATGAGCAAGCACAGGTTTCTATAACATGTAGGAAACCCTAGCGGTTTAGTTTWATGGTTGCTTATTCATTGTTTTCACTACCTCCTTGCGAGTGTGTGCGTATCCCCCGATGCCGCAACTCTATCAGGCGCTTGTTAGCTGTGTTGAGCTGGTCGAATTTGCAGTTTATAATCAAATCTCACGCTTAGTTAATTCGAAATRTTTGTCCTTTCGCCTAAAATGTGTTGATGGGCGCATAACAATGAGTTGCAGCAACAAAAACAATAGAAAGAGCAACACCAGCGGCGATTAACAGCAACCGAAAATATATGTATTAAAGCGTAAACGAAAAGGTGATGGCAACAAAGTGTGGAATATAGTGGGTGTTGACTATGTGAATTTGTGAATAACAACAACACAAACGGAATATAAGTGGAAAGCCCTTGAAAATTGTGGCTACGTCAATACCAACAACAACATGCGATTATAAAGTCACCCAAGTGTTTAATAACGGAAAATGTGGGCAAACAAAAATATTTTATTGCTGTCAAACACGCCCGCGGCAGCATTCATGAGTATGAGATTATATACAAGTATATTTTATAATTTTGTATGCAAATGAATATGTTACCGTCAGTGTACGCATAGTTGGCGTGGATTCCTGTGGTTGCTAAAMTGCGGCAGTTATTTTGTCTACAGAAGGGTCTACACATTTATTGTATCAGATTGGGGTTGAAAATAACTCTATAGTCAAATTTAAAATTAGGCTAAAATTGTTTCAAAACTGGTAAAGTCTTGTTAGTTTCTTGTCAGTTATATTGATATAAAGCTGACAATTCGGAACCAGCAGCAGCATCCACCGTGGCATTGTAAGAAGCAGTCCACAGAATAGTTGAATTTACCCAGTAGGCATGGGTGCACAATACCAACTGGTCAAAGATTGGCGGAAAATGGTTTCTAAGAAGCTTGTGAGACCGAAACATCTTCAAATATCTTAAATACCTTATGGAAGTCTAGCTTGAAACATTCTCTTTAAAAATAAGTAAAATTCTGGAAATGTCTGAGAGCATAATTAACTTTGACTTGGTAAAAGCACCTGCGAATGACTCATACTTTCGCTGGTGACATCTTGTTTGAAATTTGACCTTCGTTCTCAACAATTGACAATACTATTTGAGAAACTGAGCCTTTATCCGATATGAGATTTCTTCAAAGCCCATTAAGTAACAGTTTCTTCTCATTGAATTTCGCCCATTTAACACGTGATGACTATATCAATTATTTTGTTTGTTCTATTGAGTTAGCTATTTCAAACAGGTGGCAACTCTTTWCAAAAAGATTTCGTTTTTAGTGACATTCTTTGTATGAAACCCATTTATTTCATATATTTTACGAATTTTCTTGAATTGAGTTCTTCAAACAGGTGGCAACCCCATTCGAAAATATATCGCTATGAGTGTCAACCTCTTTATGAGGTATATGATTCCAAAATACAATATTGAATATGTGTTATTTATTTGTTTGTACAAAAAGTTGGAACAGGTGGCAACCCTTCTACAAATATCTGCATTACAAAACTTCTTTAAATCTAACTTTATTAATACACACCTGGTAGCATTTCTTTTGTTGAAGTAGGTTTTTAATCCATTACAATTATTARCAGCTGGCAACACTTCTTGAAAATACTTTTAGCTGTAAGTCTGCTTACGTTTTTAGAGTTTGTAGCGCTTCATATTAAATATTTTTTCTTTTGACTTGGTGATGCGTTGTATAAAGTGCGTCTAACGGAATTTTGTTGTACAGGGTCCGGCACTCGAAGTGTAAGCAACTTCAGACCGTTCGCGCAGCTGTSGCTCTGGAATCAGCTGTTTATAAATTTTCTGAATGATAATTCAGAGTATTGTTCACTACTGTACAAAAGCCTTTTACCAAAAGTGAACGCAAAAAAAGGTGATYAGTGATGGAATTCAAACGTATTAGTGTGATTGCTTTAGCTGGAAAATCACAGCCAGCAATTGTTCGTGAGCTCAAACACCTTAATGTAAATGAAGTTTTTGTTTATCGCGCCATCACTCGTTGCAATGATACTGGTAGCATCACAAAACGCCATGGAGGTGGTCATCAAAAGACTGCAACGTCACGTGAGATGGTTCGGAAAGTGAAGAAGCGACTTGAGYGAAATCGAACGACGAAGTGCCAATCAAATRGMTAAAGAACTGAAAATATCCGACCGCAGCATYCCACGAATATTGAAAAATGAGCTCAAKATCAAGCCTTACAAGTTCCAACAGGCCCATGATCTCACAATGAAGCAGCAACAAAAAACTTGAGAGAGGGAAGCAGTTGCTTCGCTTGGCCGAAAGCGGTCAAATTCCGAACATTGTGTTGTCTGATGAAAAAATTTTTCCAATTGAGCAATTTGTAAACTCTCAAAACGATAGGGTTTACTTGACCGACCGTCCATACGAGAATCTAAGTCATCGGTTGGCCACCAGGAGGCAGCACCCGCTGCAAGTAATGGTTTGAGCAATACGCAGCACCGTCTCACAAAGCGCGAGTGGACCAAGTATGGCTGAAAAACAACGTTCCGAACTTCATTACGACCACACAATGCCTCTCGAATTCACCTGATGCGAATTCTGTTGATTATTCTCTCTGGGTCATTTTGGAGAGCAAGGTCCGAAGTCAAAGATATACCAGTCTCGAGATGCTGAAGAAAGCCAGTTCGGGCAGCTTGCCATTCGTTTTTTTACCGTCTCAAGRCCATAGTTAAGGTCATATCGAGCAAAAGTGAATTGGTCCTGAATTTATGATTATTTTCACACATTTTGTACTTTAAAATAAATAAAAATAATTTTCCAAAGCGAATTTATGGCTTTTTGAATTAAACTGAGTGCCGGACCTTGTACTAAAGATTTTTATAGAAATTTATTGCTAAGTAATTTTATTTTCAATCCAAGCGCGGTTAAGAATACCTACTAAAAAAAAGTGGTCTAATAGTAGTTCAGAGACATTTTAGCTTTTTGCCACTATGTAATGGTTCCGTATCCGGAACCCACATGACTACTTCGATATGTATTTCAGAAATGTTTCGGTTACCTTCGCAATGGCAAAGAAATTAGTGTTTTATTTTCATTCCGAGGCAGTACACATTTCTGTCCGTTTGCAATCCACGCCGCTGACATTTCCGATATCTTGATGCTGCTAAATTAAGGATACACCTTCCGCTCAACCACCCAGTGTCTATGTATGTGTGCGTGAAATGGCGCTGTAGAAAGTCAAAGGCTTTCGGCACAACACTGCGTATACGCAACTAAAGTTAAGTGTCATTTGTGTGTTTGGGCGTATGAAGGTGGGGTGGAAGTGTGTGTATTGAGGCAAGCGTGTGCTGTCTTACACGCATTATTAAGCACAGAAATGACAGCTGAAATGGGTGTGAGAGCGTTCGCAAATATAAAAATTTTGAACGGAGTGTTTTGACAGAGGTATATATAAATATTAGTATATAGAAAAGCATTTACGTATCATCTCGCACAATGCTTAACGGTTAACTTAATATATATGCTGAAATATTCTCTTACAAAAAGGTGTGTTTGGCTGTTTTATGTGTTTTGATGCCTAAGTGCTGCTATCATTCTAATTTTATGTGSCTTTTRTAGGCATAAATATGCTACGRGTACAAGTGCTGCCACTCAAAGGGKGAATATTTTTCACATTTTCCATCGACATTAATGGATGGGCATGCTCAACACTGTATGTCATCAAGCTTCCAGTTGAATACCTGAAAGTCGCACAAATTTTATTTAAAAGTTTTAATAACCAATTTCACGAATCTAAATCGAGGGACACAGGTTTTTTATTCTACAAGGTGCATTCCAAAGTAAACAGAACTTTCTGAATATAGCGTCATCTATATGTCGACTGGTGCGTTAAATCTTCTATCGATTGTACAGTGAGAATTTTTTGCGTTTATTGCGTTTTAAGTGTCAGTATGTTTGTGTTGTCGGTGCGAAAATGAGCTTCGAACAAAGAGTCAACATTAAATTTTGTTTTAAAATTGGTAAAACTTTTACCGAAACGTTTCAATTGATAAAACAAGTTTATGGCGATGATTGTCTATACCGTAGCAGAGTGCACGACTTTTTTCAATGTTTTCAAAGTGGTCGTGACGACATAAATGACGAACAACATGTGGGCCAATAAAGATCCTTGATCATTGGAAATTCTATCGAAACTGTGTGTGAATCGGCATACTGACGGCATACCGGCAAACGAACTGAAACACTCGTGCGGCATGCTTTTGGACCGTGCAAAAAGCTGTATGGAAGGAGAGGGAGACTGTTTTGAAGAAAACACATTTATTTTGCCGAAAAATTAGTTGTTCTGTTTTTTTTTTAAGTCCTGTTTACTTTGGAAAGCTCCTTGTAGGTCACAGATAGGTACTTCAGTCTCACTAACTGCGGTATAGGAACGTTGCAAACTATTTAGTCACTCACTAAGCTCAGGCCAGCTCAGCAAGCATTGGTCAACTACCATTCGCTCCCAAAAAAAAAAACCAACTTCCAKTAATTAGAAGTGGGTATTTTTCGATTGGCATTTATGAGGTTAGATTTAAAATTTTACCGGATGCAAGTTGCATCAGCTGAGAAGATGAGTTAGAATAATCTCAATTCCTCCTTGTCGAAGGTCCGGCCTTTGTCTGATCAAGGCTAAAAAAAAGGCTCGTTTATCACACTTTCAGGCATCTAGGAAATAGAAATAAAATACGTAAGCAGTTTTGTTACAGGTTGATGGCCCAATCCGTCTTGACAATTTAATTTATTAATTTCCATTCCAAATTTCTCAGCCAGCTGGAATTCAAGAATGATATAAATAAAGATTACGGCAGTTTCGGTATTTTACTGTTTTGGAGATTGACCTGACTTGAACAAGTCGTGAAGTCATGAACAAATCTTATCTTCTTATTTATCTTCGATAAATATATAAATTTACATAAAATCTCTTATCTCTTATCATATAATGTCCGCCAAGCCGACATAATTTTTGCACAGTTTTCTTTCACATCTATACTTTATATCTTTCGAAATCATCATACGTTCAAAAGAATCTCAAGTCGTCCAATAAACGCTGACAGTGTGTTGGTGCCACTAGCATGAATTTCGTGATCGAAACCAGAATTTCTGTTCAAATCCCGCACGGCCGGTCTCATATCTGCGCTGATCATCTCGAATACTTGAATAGCACCCAACGGCGCTGTACATGACACCGTTAACGTTTAAATGCCTGAGTGGCTCCAACTTTGCCGGCAACCCGCCGCATCTTTTAGTTGCTTGTGAGCCACCCCTATAAGTATGCTTTAAAGTGAATGTTAGTGGTTTAATATGCCTCTCTGCCTCTCYGCCTTTCTGCTTGTGTGGTGTTGTTTGTCAGTAGTGCAGCCATCATCCAGTTCGTCGTTTAGGTCTGCGACGTCGTCTGGCTGTATCAGCAGCCTCACTTCGTTCACTTCGCCCCTCACATCAGCTCTTACCTTTTATGAGGCAAACAATTTGTCGATTTTCCACTTTTCACTGGCCTTTCTTTGCGTATCCTAAATGCTTTGTTGTTATTATAATTTATTTATTTGCTTTTATATACCGTTATAGCAGTCTCACTGCCTCACTTTGGTGAGTAAATGCTTATGTGTGTATGAGGAGTATTTTTAAATTTGTAAATTRAGTGTGAAAATAATGAAAAATGAGTGCTTCTCATATTGAATGGCAGATGTTAATATCTAAAAGGGCATGAAAAAGCCACAAGCGGTTAGCAGGTGTAAGTTTATATGCTCAAATATGTTTGCTTGCACTTTTCATTCCATATGTAAACATGCACGCAGTGATACATTTTTTTTAAAAGTTAAATAACAAAAAATAAAACAATTTTCAGCCATTTACTAATGAATTTCATTTAATTTTTTACAGGTAAGGAATATCACTCGGCTAGTGGCTATGTTAGCGGATCTATTACTCTTGTAGGTATACGGCTTCCTAATTATACGAATGTTTTGATATTATATACATATATATRTTTTTGTTTAAGAAACAGTKAGGCCTAAGTTCTATYGTTATATAAAGAAAGGCTTTGTAAAGTGAAATATGTAAATTATTCAAATTTGAGTCTTTCATAAGTTTTTTTTTTTTTTTTGTTTTATGAGAAAAAAAGTATTTGATAGTTGATATTTTAGCTAAGCAAACGCCTATCGACTTCCAAGATCAAGCAAATATTTTGTTGTGAGGTGGTTTTATACAAGCTACTTTCCAATGTAAACAGGACTTCGCAAAAAAAAAAAAAAAAAAAAAAACAGAACAAACGTTTTTTTCGGCGAAATCAATTTATTTTATTCAAAATAGTGTCACTTCAGCTTCTTGCACGGTCCAAAAGCATGTCGAACGCATGTTTTAGCTCTTTGCCCGGTATGGCGATGATGATGTTTTGACGATGTCCACTTCCATTTCCATGAATTTAATTGATGATTTCATCTGATTTTTGATGAATTCACAAACAGTTTCGGTGGAATTTCCGTTGATCACGGATTTTGATTGGACCACATGTTAATCGTCATTACAGGATAGACAATCATCGCCATACCCTTGTTTGATCAATTGAAAAGTTTCGGTAAGAGTTGATTTTTAAAACAAAATTTAATGTTGACTCTTTGTTCGAAGCTCATTTTCGCACCGACAACACAAACATGCTGACACATAAAACGCAATAACTTCACTTTCAATCAATGAAATTTCATCAAACTCTCACTAGACAATCGAAAAGATAGCAGATTCTAACGAACCAGTCGATGAAAGTCCTGTTTACTTTGGAATGCACGTTGTATTAAGTCATAATAAGAAATAAAGATATATAATTTAAATTAAGTAAATAATAAAAATAGTAGTTTACCAAAATTTTGAGAATTTGTTTTCATTTGTGAAAGATAAAAAAAAAAAAATACCAAAAAACTTTGTTATTGTAATGTTTCACAAGGTTTTTGCGGTTATGAGAAAAAGTGTTAACACGAATGTTGTGGATCMTTTTATAACCCACAATTGGCATTTAACCCTTTCCATTGGACTCGTAGTTTTGTCGAGAAAAAGGCTTCCTTGTACCAAACACTTTTCCTTTTTCTATCAGTCTTCAAAYTGTCCATAAAGTAAATCTCCTTTTACTTTTATTTTATTTTATCGATTTCGTTATTTAAAATAATATTAATTGAGGACGTTGTATACTCATTATAKTAGTATTTTAGTATTTCGACACAATTTTAGAAGTATGTTTACTTTAAATTGACCTCGGTTTCGCCATTTCACAGTCCCAAAACTTTATTCCAGCGTGCGTCTGTGATGGAAACAAGGCCAAGTGCGATAAATACTGTAGATAGAAAAGTAATTGAGGCCATTTTCATGCAAATGTGCCGATTGTGCATACCTGATCTTAACATTTTATGTTAGTATTAGTACATATGTATGTMTGTACATAYGTCCATGYAATTGTRATGCAACTTWCAGTTAGCACAGATTTACCAGCTGACAAATGTCRCCATTAATTGAAAGTGTAAGAATTAATTTCTTCTGCTATCACTTCCATTTCTGTTGCAACATTCGTAGGCGTCATTAGTGTTTGCTTTTCTTTCATTTTGCATTGTTCACATTTCCTTGGCGTGTCCTTTGTGTAAGTGATTGCATTAAGATTAATGAATTGCGCACCACCAGTGAGATTAATTACATCATACAAGTCGGCAGTTGTTTGAAAATTTTTTATTTGCTAAAACAACTACGACACATAAGCTTGAGTATATATTTGAGGGTGTATGTATGTTTGCTGTAATCAGTTTGTTAACAAGCTCAACAAAGAAAATTATCAACAAACGCCCTGCAATWGTGTATGTAGCCAATTATTCATTCATATTATGGTACACATGCCAGTCTGCCACAATATGTCATATTCTGTACATTTCAAATTAATCGACAAACTGCCTCAGATTAACAGTTATGTAATCTGACAAGCTGTTTTATTTCTAAGTAAGCCTCGGAGTTTGTAACACACCTAAGGAAGTATCGAAGACCTTAAAAAGGCTAAATATATACAGTATGTATATGTATCGTAGCCGCTACAACCTGTAGCGAGGAGTCATGTCTCCCTGCCAAAAAACTGAAAAATCGCTTATTCGGAAAATTTCCTATAGATCATTCTGAACATTTCTAAGTGTCTAGGTATTTGAAACCTATTTCGACCCAGCAATTTTGAAAACGAAGTTTCTCAGGGATTATAAAGAAGGTCGTCAGTTTTTGAACCGAATGAAATTTATTACATAGCTGCATTGTTATATTCTATTGATCATTTGTAGGAATCGGCCAGATCGGCCAATTTTTTTTTTTTTTTTGAAATACCCATCCAACCGATTTTTGAAAATTCGCCATATTATTCTGCATTTTATGCGAAGATATCATGACCGTATTGTTGTTTTAGCGTTCTCCATATCAGTCAAATTATGATCCTGCATATACAATCTCAAGCTTATGTAAGTTTAATGCCAAAGGTTAGTTTAAGYGGATCAGACCTTTCGCTACCCGGCTTTGCACCGTTTATATTGGTCGAAATGTTCGAYATTTTAAAGATTTAGTGTTTTCTTAACAATAATGCCAATTTGGTCAAATGGAGTCGTCCATATTTCTAATATAGGTACTTTCCTATTTCATGATTAAGCTTTCCCTGATTTAAATGTTACCACTTTTGGTGAAATTTATATCACTTACAAATTATTTTACTTACATACTTCTGTTTAAGCCGAACTTCGCCCTTGCTAACATCTTTTAGTTTTCCATTACTGAAATTCCAAATTTCTCAGCGAATTTTAGTGTTTCCTTAATTAAATATTTGTTGTGTAAATTTTTTTTGTTGTTTTTTGGAGTTATATGTCTTTAATCAAGTAACTTTATTTCCTTTGTTCTATTGTATGGCAACAACTTATTTCTGCCAGATGAATGGGAAGTACACAAAGTTCTGCTTAATTAACTCCTTTTTGCGTGTGCCATGATTTTCTAGCTTGCAGCGTTACGCCCTTTGTATATACAGGGAGGCCCATTATGCTGCCGCACAATACCTGTTGTTTTTTACGGATATCAATTTGCGCCCTGCGTTGTTGTGCACGCCAGTAAGCGGGAGTCAGACAGTCAGTCAGTCAAACGGTGCAATTTTTGTATAGGCGACACAAACCTTGGCTGCCTTGACTGACTGCCTATGAGTTGCTGTATTCATAAGCATTGAAGTGTTCAGTGTGGGCGACGGTGAATGGTTGAGACAGTGCGTGCGAGATTAAAGCTTTAAAGTGCCTATGTAAATCAACGATAAGAGAGCGAAGATGGTCAACAAAGAGGAGAGAGAAAAGAATATAGGTGGAGAGAAGTATTGTGTTATTGTCAGACCTTTATACCCTTCCACCGCCTTCACAAATGTACGAAATTACAAAAGCCTTTCGTTGTTTTGCAATAATGAATCGTTCGAATACACAGCACAAAGACAGGCAAGTATGTAACGTTGTCGGTGACTTAAACATTTGCATTTTTGGAGTGCTTATGCTATAGAGAGTAGGTTCTCTGAATCCCACTTAGCATTGTGTTATGGACAACAAATGATTGGGCAATGTCCAGATGAACCAATTTTTGATTCTTTCTTACATGCCATACAGTACACATATGTATATGTCGTAGATATATATATATCCAATTATGTCCTGSAAATGTGCGTACAAACCGCATTCAAATGCGCAACCGGTGGGTGACCCTTTTGAGTGATTCGATTGATATTTAATAAAACCATCCTGTATTCCTCACCTTCTATTCACCARTCGCCTCAGAAAAGGGAAGGAAATAAACATTATATTATATTATATACAACAAGTATTTGTAAAGGCCAATAAGTATTCGGTTATTAGAAGTATTTAATCAAAACTGTCTGCGAATTCCACATAATAATTAAATGTTCTATGACCACTTCAGATGGCGATTATTGGATGGCAAGCTTGGCATTGCCGTTAAAGTGAGTTTTACTGCAATATACTATAAAGTGTGTACACGTCGAGTCGAATAAAAGGGGAAAATTCAACGTTTTCATACAGAAGAGTATACAAACAAAGAAAGAGGAAAGACTGTCGAAAGAGAATGTGGGCAGAAGGAGTCACTAACACAAGCGCGAGAGGTGATACGC
>NW_017536630.1:429182-451541 GCF_001853355.1 Bactrocera latifrons
ACTGTACGTTCTCTTTTATTATATATTTCGTGCTTTCCCAACCCTAGTGCTGCAATTTGGCAACTCAAAACTTAATCGTAAAATTGACACTTTTAATGTCATACATACTCAGAATGTTTTGACGTAACGTCGCTACTTGTGTTGTTATTTAAAGTGACTTGTCTATCGATGGCATGGCGAATTCAATCGTGGTCGCAGATCACTCCAAGAGGGATTTCGCGAAGGACACTCTCAATCAGCACATMCAAGCAATTGATTATCTGTTTGTTTTAGAAAAACTAAACATTTCGCACTCATATCACTAGAACAACGCAGAGCTATAAATTCTGARTGGTACGTTACCATTTGCTTACCAGTTGTCTTTCAAGAAATCACGAAAATCAACCATCGAAGACAGATCACTCTTTACCACGWCAATGCAAGGTCTCAAACATCGACTGAAAAAATTCCCCTCAAGGGTGACACAGTGATTGTACCAACCATTATACCTCCAACTTTTTCACACCAATTTTGTTACAGTGTATCATTTTATTCAAAATAGACCTCAATTTCGGCAATCTTTTGAAATATGAGAACAGGAAATAGTCGCTGGGGGTTAGATCTGAAGAAACGGCGCAATTCATGAAGTATTGCCATCGTACTACAAACGGTCCGATAGCTTTATGTAATAGTCGCTGTTGGAGGTACTTCCTTTTCCAAAGTAGTCAATAAAATTTATTCCATACGCATTCCAAAATACAGACGCCATAACAAGCCGACCATTGCGTTTTCCCACGCTTTGCAACGGTAGACTGTCGATTGAACTTTGGATTGAAATGATGGAGCCATGACACCTCTTCATCCATTGTAGCATATCGATGCAAAAACTCGAGTTTATTACAGTTGAACATCTCCAAACACTTCTCCGCCACTTTGAACAGAGCTTYCTCATACCCAAATATTTCTTAATGAGTTAATCTACACGTTCCGTTGATATCTTCCTATATCGAATAACTTCACTTTACGGTCATTCAAAATCATTTTGTGTACTTTTTTGATGTTTTTGTTGGTAACAACCCCTTTTGGGCGCCCACAGGGTGCACCGTGTTCTTTGCTCATTGTACCACGTCTAAACTTAGCATACCAATCATTAATGCTTGATTTGCCTGAAGCAGTGTTCGGAGACTCGTTGTCAAGCCAAGTTTTTGATTTAACTTTAATTTCTAACTTCAAAAAAACCACTATTTTATTAACACGTGAAATTTCTTTTTATACATTTCCTTCACAATAACAAAAGTTGCTTTACTCAAAATGATATAATTTTCAAACTAATTATCCGACAACTGTCAATTTATATAGACTGCTACTGAAAGTTAGCGCGAACTAAAAATCATAAGACTTTAGTCTTAGTAACGCCATTATGTGTCAGACCGAGGCCTTTTCAGTTGAACTGCTCAGTACACTCGGCTAAACCGGAATGTAGCAGAAGACTCAAACCAGGTAAATCTCTTTTTAATGAGTTATGTACTTGAGGAATTCGTGCCGATACCAAAGGTTTAGAAGGTCCCCACTGTGGGCAAGTTTGCGAAGTAATCTGTTGTCACTACCGAAGGGGCCGTTCTCATGACAATTATTTTTAATATACATAAAGGAAACGAATGCGGTTTTATATTCGACCAAGAAAGGTATCTGATTTTTTTMTAACGCTAAAACAGTTCTATTAATGTTAAAAATTCTTCCCCTAAAACGATCATCACAGTTCTGGAGCATATCATTTGTAGGTGTTTGACGGATTAAGTAGTCAAACATCATTAAATAAATTATATTTTAGGTAAAAGGGGGAATAGCAAGTATCTATCAAATAATATTTGCTTAAAGAAGCAAAGTTAGATTATAAAAGTTTTTACTGGTTACTTTTTCAATACTTTTTCATATTTGAGACCTGAAGAGGGCTACGTAGTTTGTTCAAATTGTTATATTTTAAGGATATTGTGATTTAAAAAAATTTAATTATAATTTTCTTAAGTAAATATTCATAACACAAGAAAGACAACTTTGGCGCTTTCTCGAAACAACTTCTAAGTATTGACGCATATATTTTCCTCTAGACATTTCATTAAAAGCCGTGAGAATCTTATTACGCTAAGTGCACAATAACAACCAGCAAAACTCGTGCCATATTATTTATAATTCAGTATACAAAACTCAAGAGCTCAAACTCTCTTACAGTTTTTATCCTTTTTTCTGCTCATTTACTATTTTCAACTAAATACATGGCATCTATATCTTATTACAACACTAATGCGATTTTTGCACTTATTTCACTTCCGTTATTTTCGAAATTTATTTCCATTTTATTTTCTTACTTGCATATACATAAGTAGTAGATAGTTGTAGATAGGTACTAGTTGGAAAGCATTCTCATTACATTGTTTACTATAAGAAAACTTCTAACATTATTAACCTACTTTTATAAATAGCAACATAGTATGGCAGTAACGGTTGTTGCTGCTTGCAGTTACCTTAATTTTACTTATTTTATTGCAACTGTCATTGCTAGTGGAAACTTGGGTGTCACTGTGACTTTGCAGCAACTCGACGAAGGCGGACACTTGTCACTTCTTTGAAAGGGATTAAAAATTAAAAAAGCTTAGTCAAGAGAGGTGCACCCGTTGGGTTGAAATTTCAAAGTTTACAGACAACTGCATATCTCTGAGGACCCTATTCAACACCAATAACAAGTAGCGCTTTAATTTAAAATCACTAAGTAGCCTACTTTCGAGCGCGTCAGTCATGTTATAATTTCAAATATATCTAAATCGGAAAYTGCAATGATTTTTAATGATTATTATAGAAATAAAACAAAAAAATATATATATATAAGTCTGGTGGGTTCATTTGCTTGTTACTGTTATAAATAAATCCATGTGCACTCCTATCACCCAGTTTTTCTCCGTATTTACTTATTTGCTTACTGTATATCATAAACTGACTGTGCCATCATACTTATAAGCATGTGCAGAGCTCTTCAACAATGCACCCAAACTTCACCGGTATTTACATAAGTTCACAGCAAATGCCAAACCGCCTCTTGTAAAAGCTTGAATAGGATTATGCAGAGCTGGCGCGCCATCTTAGACCGGTTCGACGTTCGGTTATATTTAAATCGAGTATACTTTTGGGGATATGCTGCTGTGTCATTTATTCTTTTCTTGAGTTTCCTATTTACGTTCTTTTTACTTATTCTATTATCTTTAAATATGTTCAAATATGTTTTTGTTTCTGACTTCTCACATTTGTTGGCTACAATTTGTTCTTGATATTGAGAATTTGTGCTTACTACTTAGCCCGTAAATTAACTTATTTTCCGATAATTTTTACAAAAATATTGGAATCCAAGAATAAAATAACGATAATATGCCTTCATAAAATTTAAACAATAACGGGGGACTTAAATCAGCAAGATATAAACAGGAATATTTCCAAATTGTTACATCTCTTCAATCCAAACCTTTTGTTTTATATTTTAAGACGAACAAAGTAGTTCAATAATTTTTTTGTTAGACTTCACGTATAGCAGTAGAACACTCAACCTTATATGAAGAAGTTTCATGTGAGAACTACATTCTTGTATGACAGCTTTACGATATTCTGCATCGATGCGAACAATTCATTGAGATGTTATATCGAGGTCGTGCATAATTTATGCCGAATCCGTGAAGATATYTTACAAAATAAAATAGTTTTCCATASAAGAACTTGGTTTTTAWCGTTCTGTTTGTATGGCAGCTATATGCTGTAGTGGTCCGACATGATAATGAGCAGTATCTTGATGTGAATATCTAAAATTTTGAATCGTTATTTCACTTATTCGTTAATTTACTGAAGGATTAGCTCTCGCATACGCAGACAACAGACGAAACGTACATGGCCACTCGGTGATCGAGAGAGGCAGTTTGTTTTTAGGAAACAGGCCAAAACTCATATGTTGAAAACATCTTATGAGTAAGACTTCTACCATGCATGGATTTATAACTAAAAGCCAAACGTACAAGTTAGAATASTGAATCCAAGCCATTTCGTCATTCGATTAAGTCTAAATATGAGTAAGGCCTCGCTCATATGTGGTTTTATGAGTAAGATCCAAATGAAGAAGACAGAATATTGATTCGAAGATATATAACAACAACCATTTATGAGAAAAMATTTTTTTCTTTTAATAGTAGCGAATATCGAATTATCTAGGTATTCAAGGTAAGAACCTTTTCTCTTCAAATACAAGTATATTAAAAGTACATGTCTTCCATGATCCCAAGACGCACACCACAAATGGAATCGGCCAGCATCTAAAGCAGTGGAAAAGTAAGCCGTTCCATTAGGTGTAGCCTAAAAAAGTCTGTAAAATTATTAACATTTCTGTACTTCTTCACTGTGTGAACTTAGCCATGGTAATATTAAGAATTAGTACTCAAATTTGTTAAATATTTTCTAGTTTTGCAATACCCGAAGATCCGCTTAACTCCGAAAATACGAAATATGATTATGAACACTTAAGATAAAATCATCAAGTATGTCAGTTAAAAAATCTTCATTATATAAAATTTGATTATTTGTAACCTTATTAACACACTGTCACTTTTTCACGACATCAGCAAATAATTCCCCATTAACCATTTTCGACTGTCGTTTGTCRTCAACTTTTCCCATACACATTTAAAGTTCTTTTAGTGTTTATTATTATTATCATTATCTTTATTGTTTTCGGCAGCTGTCGCATTGTTGTTTTCAAGCACTATTACGCAAACAAAAAGTCTAAACCACAACACAACTAAATATGAAYCGCAAAAGTAGGCAACCAATTGCTGCTTCGTATCCCTCAGTGATAGTAAATAAGTTGACGGTCGAAGAAGATGAAGAAGAATCCGACTTTGACTAAATTGAGTTTCGTGGCTGAGTTCAAATTSAGTTCAGCTTCATTCAACTTCGACGTTTCAGCAAGCTCCACATTCGTCGTATGTCTGCCACTTCATAGGCTGTTGCCTACATTCAGGCTGACTGTTGGAGCAACTGCCGTCTTTGCCTCACAGCGCACAGGCCTCAAAGGCGTAGCCCGTAAAGTTTTTGGTAGAAATTGTGATCGCTTATTGCGCCACCGCTGCACGACGCAACGCAGCTCGGCTCAATGCTACTACTCAAACTCAACTCTGTTCAACTTAAGCTATTAAATATATATTCAGCTTTTATTGTTGCTTACAATAAAACACACATGTATGCATGMGGGCGTCATCTGCCGACTGTTGTTCGTTTAACTATCTGTCGCTAGGTCGAGGCGCTCATTTGCCTACACATGCAATTCCGTGATATTTAACTGTATGTGGTGTGTTTTAGAAAGCCGTTTCTTTTTGTTTCAATTGCATAGGCAAASTTTTCCAACTATAAGGCACATCAACAACAAACCCATGCCATACAAAGACACACATATATTTTTGTAGCCGGGTAGGTATAGGGTGTCCTTTGGATGTATGGAAAAATTTCCTAGAGGGATAGCTGTCAAACCAGCTGTTAAATATTTATCATGCTCAGACCCACATTCAATGTTGGTAAATAGTTGAAATGTAGTCGAGCTTAACTGTATACTTTTACCGTCAGGTAAGGAGCGGCAACTGGCAMAATTGCCATATCAGAAGTCGAACTATTAAGGCCTCCCTTGCTTCCAGAGRAATGAGCTCTCTGGTGTAATTTGAAAGCCAAGCAAGACGAGCTAACATATAAAGGTATAATAAGTTTGCACGAAGTTTGTAACATCCATATGTCTATGTCTATGTATTTACGCGAACAAATTCCTCAGTTTTTGAGAGATCAGTCTGAAATTTTGTTATAGACCTTTTCTCACCAAGAATAGTATATAGCTGCCAAGGAAACTGGTCGGTCGAAAACATGCCCTTTTCAAACTTTTTCATTTGAAGAGATGACTACACAAAATTTTTGATAGAATATTATCCGAGGTTGCATCACAATCTCAAAACGTATTGCTCAGATCGGACCACTGCAATATATAGCTGTCATAGGAGTCGATCAAAATCAAACAAGATAAACAATGTTAACATTGTTTGAATGATAAACACTATTTTTGTTTCTTTAAATATTTCTGGCCKAATCAAAACAAGAAATGGGACAACTATTTAATCATCAAGGTCATTGCCTCACTCCTTTTCACCACTTTGGCAATGGTCTAGGCATATAAATCACGATAAATATATGCAAAGCTACACYACTGGGGAAACCCTAAGAAGATCTTGTAATGAGAAAAATAAATATCTTATAAAAACACCCTTTATTTTGGAGAAAACAAACCAGAAACTRGCACTCTAACAACAAGCTCAGTTCGGCTGAATTGGTTGCTGTTTTAGTTAGTTGGTTGGTTGGCATTTGGCTGCATGCAACTTATTTAAGTACCTACATACACATACTTACAAACAAGTGGCTGGCTCATGCTGCTCGCTTGTACAYCTCTGCTACTYGCTCCTCCTGAAGCCGCGCACTTCACAATTTTGTTGTTGSCACTCGCACATTTTCTATGCTCGACTTTAATGACAATAGCATGTTGTGGGGGTGGAGGCGTTTTGGTGGGGCCACATGATCCTGTGGTATGAGGGATGTCTCAGCTGTGCACCGCTGCAGGCGTTGTGGCGTGTTGCAGTGGTTTCATATTTATTTGGCACCCACATTAGCATGAATGGCACTGCAAAACAAAGAAATAGCAAATGTGTATGTATTTGCGGCAGAGCCTGATATTCTAGTCTATATTTGACAAGTTGAAGGAGCTTTAAAGTTTTYCAACAATTTTTCGTATTTTTCAGCGTCTAAATAAATATGAAATGACAATGAGACAACTCTAAGCATATATTTGAATTTTCTGTAGAAAAGTTTGGGCGGCCTCTAAGTTTACGAAAATATRGCTTTAGAAAGTGGTGTATACTTTATGTAAGAAAACAAATATGGAACCAAATTTAGCAAATTTTCGAAAATGAAATTCTACTACATTTCTGTTTCTCACCAARCTATGTTCGTGCTGACATGAGTTAATCGGAAGATGGCGCTGTAGTAAAGATATATAAAAGTCGATATTTYTTTGCCGTTTCGATCATATTTGCGGTAGAATGTGAGCATTATTATACTTTATATGTATTGTATTGAGAGATATTTGATGAATCATTGTCTATCAGAACAAATCTTTCGCGTAATGCATATAAGGTTTAAACTGAGCTAATTTTGTASGAGGCGGAAGGCGTGTCCCTCAAATAAAGGAAAGGACTACGTATGTGTACGAGTTGTGAGTTATACAAAATATAACCGTATTTAAAAAAAAATTTACATCCATTGCAATGTGACCAAACTACTTCCTAATCCTGCTTACTCTATCAATTTAACAAATTTATGAAATAATATAATGGTGGCAACCCATTTCCAAAAAAAAAAAAAAAAAAATCAACAGATATAAATCTTAAGAGTTCGATAGCAATAAAATAATGGTGTTTATTTCATAAATTGCTGTGTCTAAATATTTTCGAATAGGTGGCACTTTTGTTTTAAAATATTTTTGTTTTACACTGAACTACTCAAACAAAAAATTCAAATCGATTCAACATACCTTAGCATTGGTGTATTGGAAGCGTCATTTCTTTGCAATCGATTGATTTTAATAAAGCGCTCACGAAGTTTTATTTAAGAAAAYTATATCCGAACACCAAAATTCACATGCTGACATACCTAAGAATACGTATTTCTGCTTTGTCCAGACTAGATAAGGAGGCGAAGCAAATGGGTCTGGTAGCGAACAAGGGCAAGACGAAATATCTCCTGTCAAATAAAATATCAAACAAACAGCCGTCGCTCTCGTAATTTGGCTCCCATGTAACTGCTGACAATCATAATTTCGAAGTCGTAGATAATTTCATCTATCCTGGAACTGGCATTAACACCAACAACTCTTGCCAGCAGGTTCTACTTCGGACTGAGGAGGAAATTGGGACTACAAAACAAGCTGTCTCATTTTCATTGAGGTAACTCCAACCGCTACCGCTTAGTATAGGTAGAGCGGCCAATATGTGAGTTAACTCAATGAAAATGAGACAGCTTGTTTTGAAGTCACTCGGCGGATCAAAAGTCTTTATATTGGGTATATAGGAGCTGAGGGAAGTATTGACCGAATTCAACCCATTAATGATGCACAAAATAGTGTTACTCAAAAGTGTCGGGCGGGTCGCGAGATATGGAATTTCACATAACAGTGGGTGGTGCCASGCCCATTGTACAATTTTCATGCYGGCTCGGCCTWGCAGATGTAGTYACTTTTMCCATGACAATGGCGTTTATGTAACGGAAACGGACACGAATTTTTTACCTGATCAAAGACTTTCAATTCAGTAGCATTCTGTCGCTGTAACAGGAACAATATGAAGTCTGAACGGATTTCCTTCAACTATAACGTATATACATTAAACCAATTAAGGGACCTTTTTCAAAAATTTTAAATCATAAATGCCTTTTATTACTGCTATTCCCTGTACCAAACTAGAATTTTTTACTTTAATTTAGTGCTGAGTTTAACACAARTTACAGCTTGCACGGACAGACAGTCAAMCTGATCGTCATCCTGATCATTTATATATATCCTTATATCTATCTCGATTAGTTTTAGGTGATACGTACAACCGTTAGGTGAACAAAACTAKTATGCTCKGTAGAAACATGTTGCTAGAGTATAAAAATCAGCATTTGCAGTCGGTTCACCGCGAAAATTTAAACTAAAAGTAAAACTTGAAGCCAGAAAGTGATTCGAAAACGGAAGCGCTCCATATTTATAAAGTTTAATTTRGGTGCAAATTTATCATTATGGTTTAAATAGTATTCCCTAATTTGTGACCTATTTTATTTACTTTATAATTCTATATAAATTCCAGATTTATCACTTTAAATTTTACAACATCAATATATCATTTGGAATTGAACCGATCTACTTTGTGCAGCTTTTCTTAGTGAATAGGTTAGCTTTTAAWACAGACCAACTTGCTCCCGACCCACTTAGGAAGTTGGAATATAGGTTCTTTGTGACGACAAAAACACTTATGAATGGTTTAGGAAACCGTAATAAAATACAGATGGTTGAGCAAATCACAAACCGGTTAAGCCGTCTAATACCGATGTTCCAATCCCAGTCTAGCGACTGTGTGGTATTGCGACTTCCTATAAATATTTATCTCTTCTTTCTTTTCTACGAATCCTAAAGCCGTAATAATATTCCTTATATATGTTATTTATCTAACTTAGAATAATTTAAAATAATCAACTTTTTTTTTTGCAATTGTGTTGCGGACACAGGTGCTGTTAGCAACGGAACAGAAAAAAAGGGAGAAAAGCTTCGCACTCATAAATTTTAATTCACTTTCAACGCAACCATGACCTACATAACTGTTCGTATATTGTAATGCACTGGCAYTCTTTTATATTTATTTAAGATTTTAATGTTATTAGCTTAAGTGTTTTTGCTTACGGGTTTTTTCCCCCAATTTCCCACCGCCCTCCTCTGGCATTACTCATTTTACGCACATAACCCAATTATACTCGCCACATAATTTTACTTTTATGCTATTTGTTGACTACGAAATGCACGTGCATACAAAGTTTGCGGGGAGAAAATCTACTAAAGGCACAAATGCAATTGTGAGSGGCACTGCTAAAGTTGCGCTGTGCGCCGGCTAGCTTCATAAATCTTGCAAATACTGTTGGCAACACGGGTAAACAACACGRACGTGTGTAATATTGAAATGGAACCCCTTGTTTTTATGAAAAACAAAGGCGGGGGGAAGAATTAATAATGTAGCATGACAAACATATATTTTTTTTATAACATTTTTTTAATGTGTGTAACCATACCTACTAATCATAGTGTTAGTAATTGAGTTCTAAAGAAATAATTCACTTGTATGAAGAATATGTATCAATTGTCGTTGAATTAATGTTCAAAACGGTTTAGTAAGTTCTCAAGTCGGATTCAATTTAACTAACCCTTCTAGAGGTAAAAGATGAAAGAAGAACATCGGTCCAGAAATCATGTTAATCAATCTAGAAAGTGATAAAAACCATTTGTGGCGACTGTTTTTATAAACAACTTATACTGAGTAAGAAAAACCACAGCTCAGTCAATCCATCGACAAGTTTCATGTATTCAGAGCAGTCAGAAACCTACGATGATGGTAGTAAACCGAGTTTTTGCGTCGATATGTGATAATCMATGGAACATGGCTCCCTCACTTCAGTTCGAAGTCCAATCCACAGTCRTCCGAKTSGACTGCACACAATRAATCWGTGAGAAAAATMMATGAATTGGGTTTCCAATAGTTTCCGCATTCACCTTATTCGCTAGATCTGGCCCCAGTGACTATTTAATGTTTTCAAAGATAAAAGTAATGCTTTCTAGAAAAAATTTCTTCGAATGAAGCAAAGTACCAATCAGTGTATTACCCATGAAGGGTACTTAGGTTGAATAAAAAAAAAAAACGAATTTTGCCAAAAAAATGTGTTTTCCTATGGTAGGACGGTGAATGTTTAATTTACATGTTAAATATGCTACTTATTCTCTCAGTTTTTGTGATGCTACCCTGAAGTGTTCGATATCCCGTTTTTTTTCTAASGAGTAGCTGATTTGTCGGAAATGCCGATTTCGGAACACTATAACAACATATAACAGAGATGAACAATGGGCGATCAAAATCTAGTTTTTGTTAAGGTGTTTGCTGTTATAGAAAAYAATCGTTCAGCATTTGGTATTGGCTTAAAAAAAATGTACTCAAGGTCATCCGGGACTAGAACTAACTTGCTGTAACATGCTTATGTTTTCGAAATGTTAACAGATATGTTCAAAGTTTTTTTTTTTTGATTGCCAAATTATACCTGATTAATACTAGTGCTGCAATTATAAATGTTTTGACATCGTAACACTAAACTTAGCGGCTGACTGAACGTAGGAAAAATTAATAACATTTTAATGACATACATAAATTATTTGGTTCATAAGTTAAACAATTTAGTAAAATAGTATTAAAAGTAAGCTCAGTAAGAAGCATGTAGAAAACGTCTAGGAAATTGAAATTGTTACCGCTACTTTATGTCTGTTACCTAGGGAATATTCTGTACTGTATACCAGTAGCTTAAGTTAAGTGTTCCTCGTCATAATTATAMAACTAAGAGCAATCTTGGTTTAGCATACTTTTTCTTTGCAAACTACTTGCAGCGCTTACTTCAAGTAACTAAAATTTGTCRATGTTATTCGAGCTTCRTCTTGTCACAGACCCCGAAAATTGAGGAATAAGAGTTTGCAATCTATATTATATTTTCAAACGTGTACTATCTTTCCGAAGTTTTCTTTTTGCAAAAATCTGGACTAGTGGTTTTGAGAGAGCATATCCCCGAATCTGCTTAGACATACTCTCTGTTTTCATCACTATTTACACACAGCATTATTTGTGTTGCTCCTTATGTCCACCCTCAAGTGGACATTTGAAAAACCACTTCACTCGCTGCGCTGCGCTGCGCTGTCATTGACCGTACACTATTACTACAGTAAAACTGAACTAATAACAACCACAAATTAGATTTTAATTAATGTCAGCTGCTGGTTTTACTGCGTKGAGTGGACGCAGCGGAGAGCAAAATATAGTGTAAGTGTCAAAGTCAAAGTAATAATAAGCTAAATGTAATAAACTTTGAGTAACAAAGTGACAAACACAAACATGAACCACAAAACGAAGAGAGAGGCTGAGATAGTGTCTACACTTAGCCTTTCAGCTACTTACATACATACGCAATTTGACCACAGTAAACTCGTACGTTTARGTTTGCCTGGTGGGGCTCAGGTTGGGCTTGATATGCCACAAAGCCCTTCAGCAATGTTTCCAGTGTCGAGAGAAAGTTGCTTATATTGCGGCTTTTTATTTCAGTTTCTTATTTTCTAGTTGTGGGCTTCAAGCTACTTTAAAAGTTATAATTGGATTTATAAGGCATGCGAGGACAATTCGTGGTGGTGCGTGTGAGGCAAAAGTATTTACTGCAGCTATGCTGGAAATGGAGGCGCATATAGCGTGCGAAAAATCAAAAGTAGCTCGTACTTCATATTTACTGCGCTAAGCCTTCAACTTTGAATCCCATGTGAAGGTAACAAAAAAAAAATAGTTTTAGTGAAAACAAACAACAATAATTGTTGGCCTTAGTGCTGAAAGACACCATGCAACTTATGCACATGGAAGAAGAAGTGAATATTGCAAAGATGCTGGAAGCAAAATACTGAAGAGAGTTTGATCGCTGTACGCCGCATTGACAGGTTGTCTTGCGTCTCATGAAATAATATTTAGTCCAGTGGTTCCTTGGAAGAGTTCCGTACTCGACTTYCGATTCTTTCTCCAACTATTCGGAAAACATTCCCTCCTATGAAATTCGGTGCCGAAGTAACAGTTTATTTATTTATTGTTTGGTTATTACRTTGGATTAATTCATCAATAAAATGGCGACGATGGGAAATGGAACGGTAGAATATAGTAAATGTCTTCAGGTTTCTGTTCGTCTAAAAAAAAAATAATTAAAGTAGAAGATATTCCATTCTATAAAATTAGGTTAGATTAACTTACAATGCCTGGCTTTTAGGCTACACATATACCTACAGGTCCTTTGTACAGGTCCTTTGTAACCTCCATCTTTCTTATTAATACGAGATGATCCTGTAGGACTCGGCCTGAACCGTCTGTTAACCCTTTCGCAAATTTCAATGTGTATCGTTTTTAATTACTTGCTGATATGCTGAGTTGGCTCGTTAGTCCAGCGAATGTCACTCCTGGCAATCTCATAAGCTATTTCGTTTCCCTAAATGCCCTTGTGGCTTGATATCTTGTATATATTGTATATATTGTATGCAGTCGCTTTCCGGTAGCCACTGTATCTGTTGCCTTCCTGCTTTTAAGGACATTCTCTCACGAATTTCGATGTGAATTAATTGCCTTAATTGCCACTTAGTTATTGAYGTATATATTATTTCGATCTGCATAATACTGTGATATTCCAACTCCGCGAAATAGATCCCGGCGTGAACTCTTTTATCCGTCGTTGTATATGTTAAGACTACCGCAGGTGTGCGCGCGCTCCTGCCACATAACCCTTCTTTCATGAGTGACTTGAAACCTTCTCTCCTAGATAAAACTGTCAATCTTGATAAATAGGAAGATGTTGAATTTGCAAGAGAATAGTGCAGCAGCTTTCATACAAAAATCACTTAATATRTTTATAAGAATTTTGATTTAATTGGGATTCCAAAGTATAAAATATGACTGCAAAATTTGAAAAATTCTGAAAAGTAAAGTAAAAATCGGAGAAAAAAAAAATACCTATTATGTCTGGCATGTGGCAAGGTAAAAACTAAAACAAAAGCAAACAACAATGCAGCAAGGAGGCGTACATAAGCTTCCCGCATATAACCAGCAAAAACAAAACTTATAAGTAGCGTTGCTGCTGCAATGATATCAGTAATTTGTTGTTGGCTACGCCATTGCGGATTGGCAGCCTTTGTTAGTGTCACAGGCGACGTAATTTAAGCGAGCTGCCAAAATTTCGAAAAGCCACACTCACCCATTCACCGTTATACGACGTTATATGTATAAAGCATATTTGTGTATGTCTGCAAGCAGGCAGGTCGGAAAYAAAAGACCTCAGCTCCAGCAGCGAGGAACAAAAAACAAAAACCCCGAGCAACAGCAAAGGCAATCACTAGTGGGGCAGGCGAAAATATTGATTACCRACGGCGTCAGCACGTAATTGTGTCAATTTACGTTGCAGTAGCAAACGCCCGGCACGAGCGGAGGCGCAGTATCACATCAGTAGAGAGACGCTTTATGCTGCTGTCAGCAAGTAGCAAGCTATAACTAAAGCTACCACATTGCTGTAACTGCGCTTTTAACGGTCACTGGCAGGCAAACTCTGGCTCGCATACAAAATGCGACATACTCACCCATCCGAGCAAGAGTTTTTCCTTGCAATACTTACTATTTGTGCGCTTTTCCTCAAGCCCGTTGGAAAATTGAAAGTGTCAGCCCGTAAGCGTATCACGCCAGTGAAAGTAATTCTGTGTATGTGCATGTGTTGGTGGCAGCTTTGGTTAGGTTCGTGCGCCAACCCACTTTTCCGGCACACGCATTCACAAGGATTTCTTGTTTGACTTGGCAGCTGGTAAATATCATGAACTATTACTTGCAGCAACACCAACACTTTGTAGTTGCGTKGCATTAATTTCCCCCCTTTCTAAGTGTATATGTGTGTGCCTTTCTTTTCTATTCGCTGGCTTTTTTCTTTGCTTCCATATTTGCTCTTTGGCCGCCAGGCGTCGTTGGCTAATTAGATTAGCCACCAGTCTCAATAGCCAATTGCTTAGCTGGTGCTGCTGTCGCTGTGAAAATATCGACAATGTCGACAAAGTCAGGGTTTATTAAATGCTCTTGGCGTTGAGCTGTTGTAAGCAAAAATGAAAGGGTAGCCARGCTGGCTATGAAGGCAAATATGTATATGCCTATGTGGGGCGAATTGTGCTAGGCTTAGCGCGTGCTTTCCTTCACGCTTAGGCATTTTAATTAGTTTTTTTTTGTTTTGCCACTGAATGTTCACTTAATATAAAAAGCTGCTTTGAAAAAATCATTCAAAGCAAGCAAATTAATATAAATCTTATTAATACTCATTTTTTACGTAAGTACCGAAAAAAATGTCTGTCCTTCTATACATAGCGACTTCGAGTGATTGTAAAAATATGCGTATAAAATAATTTCCTCGAGCAAGGAAATAATATACGAGCTGTGTTCAAAAAGTATCGCGAATTTTGTGTTTTTTCAAAAATTATTTATTTATTCATGAATATCTATTTTGYCCCCTTCAAAGTAATCCCCATGAGATATTATACACTTGTGCCAACGGGTTTTCCAATCTTCGAAGCACTTCAAAAAATCATTTTTTTTTTATCTTCTTCAGCTCCTCCTTCGAYGCCGTCTTTTCTCGTCAAGAGAAACGTAACGTCGTCCTTTCATGGGCCTCTTCAGTTTAGGGAACAAGGAAACGTCACAGGGGGCCAGATCTGGGATACGTTTTCTGCGGCATCATTAGTGTGTTGTTTTTGGCCAAAAAGTCGCGCACAAGCAACGATGTGTGAGCAGAGGCGTTATCGTGGTGCAAAAGCCAATTTTTGTCACATCTTCTCGGCCTGCTGAGAACATTTTGTAACACCGATAAACGTTGCTTCGGTCCAAGGTCAACATTCGGAATGCATCGTTTTTCACACAAAATTTGATACTTGTTCTTTGATCCATTTCTTGGAATAGGTAAAAATCGAAGACGATCCAAAAAACGTGCAAGCAAAGCAGCTGTCAGCAATTAAATGAACATTCAAACTGGCCGAGCTTGTCGGCATAAGTGAGAGACATGAGTACCAACAAAACGCCACAAAAAATTCAAAATTCGCGATACTTTTTGAACACACCTCGTATTATTATAGCGTTTCGACACAATTCCTTTGATCGTATTTTTTTTTTTTTTTAAGTTTTTATCTTTTATGCCAATTTTATACAACAAGAGAATATAATAGATCAAGAGGCAATTTTTTCGCAATTTCATTTATTTTTGTAGAATGTACTATTACGGAAGCAAGAACCTCATTTTTGCATAAAAGTTCTCTCCAAATATTATCGATACAATTTTTTGAGAACCTTTAATTTTAAAAGGCGTTTTCCAAAGACTATACTTTCCGGTATTGGTTGTTATAATTTAACTTTTGCCCACCACATTGTATTGACTGAAATTGAACTCCTTCTGCTGCAGATACCAAAAAGACACTCCTCTAGAGCAAGAGAGAAAGATTTTTAGTATATACATATGTGCCTGTAAATGGAGTTTATTTTTGGGCTTCTTTACAGCCAAGAATTTTAAAGGGGCTGAATCATTATTTAATTTAGTGAAAAGTATAGGCTTTTCTTCCCCAAAATTTGTACAATAAACGAAAAAAACTCATGTCATGTCTTTTTTTTCAATATCCGTCACTGTAATCGCAAAAGTTGTGTTTTTGTTAAATCTATTTCTGTGCCTTTTTGTAGGAGTGTTTACGATTAGTTCAAGAAAATTTGTTATTAGAAAAATATTATAATTTGATTTTTCCCCAAACTGCCTTATATGGCGGCATTGTGTTTATATAACGAAGAAACATTTTTAGAGATTGGTCTTACTAAAAATTTCCTGGAATGTCAATTCTTTTTCGTTAGTACTGCTTTCTCTTTAGCAAAGGTAGCGAATATACTTAATCTGGCCATAATGCTAGGTAACCGATATTAGATAGTTGTCTTGCGTGTTTTACTGTAAAAACAAATCGACTATTTTTGCATTAACGTCCGAAAGTACGTTATATACATACATACATATGGGCACAGCTAGTATGACAGCGTAAAAAAAAAGAAATTTTTTGAGATAAAAAAAAAAATAAATAAAAAATAAACTAGTCAATCGTTTTAATATTTTGAGGGTATGTTTAAACATGTTTGAAGAGTAAACTAAAAGGTTTTGAAAGAAAATATTAAATATTTTTGAAATGACAAGCGATCTCCGGCGGTGCCAAAAAAACAAAAAAAAAAAAAGGTCCTCCACTGCTGCCATGATTGCAGCCTTCTCTGTTGATAAAAGCTAAAAACAAAAAAATTCTCGTTAAACTATAACATATTGTCTGTACGATGATCCTCGGGCTAATAAAAAAAATCAAAAATTGACAAAATGGCGGCATGTTGAAGAAAAACAAAAATTAAATTTCACCCAAAATTATGGTCGATTTTGGCTTAGATTTTTGATTAGGTCAAAAAACTGGATGGTCATCGTATGGAGAACTATATAGAGAAGATGCAAAAAAATAATTCTAAGCGATGGGATCATTTGTCTCCGAGTAATCACTCCAGCAAATTCGAAAAATGCTGTTTCGAGAAAAACGCGTTTAAAGATAAAGTGATTGTTATCTAACTGCCGAGCGGCTACTCTTTTAAGTGGCTTTATCTCAAAAACTATTTCAGATATCGATTTGAAATTTTAATATCTTATTTATAAAGGTATAACCTATCGAAATATGGAAAAAAATCGWTTTTTTTTTTTTTTAATTTCGCACTTGGTGTGCCCCTTAATGTTGGTTAAAAAAAAAGCTTTCTTTTTGGATTCGTAGTCTGAAAAATTAGTTGATAGAAACCTATAAGAAAAGCTCTGCAAACATGAGTTCTTAATTGTAACGCGAATGTCCCTATTAAATTAAACGGGTTTATATTTTTTTATTGTCGGACAGAGGAATGCATATCTCGCTTCCAACTACTTAAAACATGTTTCACATTTATAGATATTTAGGAAATTGGATGCACTACAAAATTGTATTATACAGTTTTTCGTAAACCTAACCGCTTTAAAGATATTGCATGCTGAAGTTTGACTATGTTAAGGCAGATTTGTGTTTTTCTTTAAAATCTTATAACTCAACGAAGAAATATCATCATAAATTGCAACGGTCATAGGCCTGAAGGAAATTTACTGCTCTGATAGATATACATATCTGTCACCCAATTTCAGAGTAAGAGGCGAAAAAACATTATTCGATTTTTTATCCACCCCACACATATTTGCTTTCTAGAAAATCATTTCTCACAAACCATAAACATGGTATGCCAAAACAGCTGTAAAATATTTCAAAAAATTTAAGTTAACAATTTTATTTTATTTTCGTAAGCTAATTTTTTCGACATACATATACCCAGTCTAGAGTCTTATTTGAAAAAAAAAAAAAAATATTTAGAAAAGCTGGCTATATGAAGGTGTTAAAACATGTATCTTCTCTGCGTCTGCACTGTACCTTATACAAACTTGAACCATTGTAAAGCCTACCCTTTGTGACTTTTCCGCTGCTCACTTACCCACAAAGCCAGGGCCAGGGCGAAGTCGCTGGAAAAGAGGAGCGGATCACTTTAGTGCTTTTCAAGGTTCGAAGTGCTGCCGCATTCTGCGAGACGAAGATTCACTCCGACAAAGCACACTGTGCGCTTAGAGTTAGTCAAATAGTGTATGTTCTCAATATAAATGTTATGAAACTACTTGATTAACAGACTCGTTTGATTGCCTGGCCGACAAGAGAGGTCACCACTTTCTTAACTACACAAGATTGAGAACGAGCTTGATCTCCGTTGTTCTCTTGCGTTCAACCGCATGTCGATGATGATATAGTCAGCAAGTTACCACTATATAAATTGAAGTAATATCTTGGAGACCCCAAACATTATGCGTTTACTCACTAGCCAATTGAAACGCTCAATACGTAGAATAATTTGTATTGCAGAGAACCTTAAGAATGAGAGCTTTTGAATATTTGGGATATGTGRTATAKTTGCCTGACCTTGTCGATTCCGCCAAATGATCAATAGAATATCRAAATGCATCTACGTATTACATTTTATGGGGATATCACAAAAACTGACGAACAATRTAGTATATTCCTAAAATGCTCCGCTATCAAATCGCTGGCCTGAAACCGGGTTTTGACTCAAAGCCTCTGATACAAAGTTGTTYATATTGATCCGCAGAATACTTCCCGCATACGCAATAAGGTACATACCATATTTATAACGAATCTCACAATTTAAAACGTGTTTTTTTTAAGCATATTGATTACAATTGGATTTGCTTGGCTTTTGTGTGTATCTTTTTCCTCCGTATTTGTTCTCCTCCTGTGTATTACTACATATTTTTGGTGAACTTCTGCTGTCTACAAATGTCACWTTCCGCATAAGACCTCTTCTTGTATACAAATCAGTAGTTAGCTATTCACACGCTTTTTACCGTTACGCCTTTTCGCAGCTCATTTATTTTTTTATTTCCACTCTTACCACKGACTGCCAGCGCTTCCTGTACCACTATTTTTCTTTTCTTTTAATCTGTGGCCTTTTTAACATTGCGCACATTCAAAAGCGAAAAACAAGGTCACACACATTCACATACAATCACACTTAATCGCACGTATACAACTCGCATGTGCGTGGCACTTGCCCTCAATTTCAGCATTCATGCATTTTTCTTATACGCCAGCAATGCAMAATACAATTGCACACATAACTGGGGCGTTAKGCAGTCCATGCTTTCGGCCGTCACTCATACGCCCTGTCGTGCCAACGTGCGCTATGTGTGTTTGTGTGCCGTGTAGCGAACAGCTGTCAACGTCGTTACAACGGCARTAGCAGCAGCAAACAACGGCGCTGGCGGTAGCAATTGCGACAGCAATAAAAATGGCTGTTGCACAACAACCGCACAATAATAACAACAACAGTAGCRGGCAACCAGYCATATGAAATATGGCGCAGCAAAAACCGTTATTCGACAAGCACTATTCGGCTTGTGATTGCATTGCCAGGGTAGATTTGCACTGAAAAATGTTCTGTACAAGCAGATGTCATCGAAATAGAAATGAAAATTTATGGAATTTATGATTTTGTTATGTCCGCACAAATTATTTGTGGAATTAAAATTTTAAATTAATTTTTTTATTGCTGTTGCAGTTTAGTTTCTTATTGCACGTACTATAAAACTAAAATGGTTTCRTTTTTATATCTACTATTCATATGGCACCGTTTATTGTTCAAGAGCTTTGTGGCTCTTWCGAATATTTTTTGTTTGTTTATTTATGATTTTATTATTTAAACAACTTCTGCTGTTGAAAATAGTAAGACTTTATAATTTTAATTTCGCGAAAAATTCGTTCGTCAAAAATATTTTTGGTGTGACTGTCTGTGCCAAATGTCCCCTCAAAATAGTCATTACTATATACTTGTCTTTTTGAAGGTCATATAGTGCATTCACCGCCTTTTCCGATGACTGAAATTATCAAACAAAGCAGTTCCATTAAATATTGTTTTTGAAATYTAATTTCYCGTGCCGARACGTTKAGAATGTTRRAAAAGGCCTTCGGTGATAATTGTTTSTCGCGTGCAAGTGTTTTTGATTCGTACAAATTATTCAAAGAKAATCGAGAACGCGTTGACCACGAACCACGACCAGGAATTATGGGTCGACAATTTGTAGTTTTTGCACCACTATATTGTTGCGTCGCATAATGCATTGATTCTTGGTGAGTTTTTTGCCACAACCACTGTATTCGCCTGATTTAGCTGCGAATGACTTCTGGCAACTCAGCAAACTCAGACGACCGCTTCAGGGAAACTGTTTTGGGTAATTAAAAAAAAATGGGTAAATTCTGGAAAGTGACTTTAATAACTGTTTCGAGAATTGCAAAAAACGTTGGCACAAGTGTATTGAGGCCAAGGTGGATTACATTGAAGAAGACGTTCAGGAATTATGGGCCGACCCAGAAAATTGCRCCGAAGCTAGAGCGAGTGAGGCAATGCTTTCAAGCCGCTGTTTTGTAATTATTATTTTTTATTTTACCGGTGTTGCAACATGAGGCAKGTTGTTATGACAGAAATTTTTTGCTTGCGTCTTGTCACAAATTCCGCAATTTTTCGATGCTTTAACTAAATTCCAAAAATTCCAAATTGAGACATGAAACTGTAAAAATCATAGTAATGAAGATCTGCCGTCGGCTGAAAGCCTCTTAATGGGTTTAATGTATCTATCTCTATGAAGATGTGAGAAAACGGATTAAAGTTACGAAAACTCATGGAATAAATATGTGCAAAGCTTGAAATTTCACAAGTACGATGGTAAAGGGCTTCATATCTCAATTTAAAGTTGGCTTTACTCACATTCCGATGAAATCCTATATATGAGGAAAGTTTAGACTCCCATTAATACACTTGCTCCAATGATCCTCCAATCTGTGGATACCATCCCTGAAKTGAGAATCCAGAAGGTTTGCAAAATACGCTTCAAGAATCGTGATTACCACTTTATTTGATGAAAAACGCTTGCCACGCATACGTGTTTTGAGTTCCGGAAACAAATGGAAGTCGCTGGCGGGCAAATCTGATGACTACTGTGGATGCTCTAACAATTCGAACTTTAATTCATGCATTTTAGCCATTGTCAAGCTGYTTTTGTGGCACGGTGCATTGTCCTAATGGAAGAGGCTTTTTTTTCGCAAACCGGGTCTTTTTTCATGAATTTTTTCCTTCAACTGGTCCAAAAGGTTGCAATAAYATTCAAAATTAATTGTTTTACCAGTTTGCAAGTAATCCACACACAAAATCGTTTCGCATCCCAAAAAACTAATGTCATATCCTTCTTKGCCGATTTCCGGAGTCGAACTAATTTCGAAGCCGAACAACTATGTTAACACCACTCTTTAACTTTTGTTTTGATCATGGTGATAGACTCAAGTCTGATCCATAATAATGAATCGGCTGTTGCTGAGAAAGTCGCATTCGAATGTGTTTTTCTTCAATTGTTAGYGAACTCAAACTGCCTAATGAGATGTGTATAGCCTCTAATAAATCTCTCTCAGTCAACCGGCGATCTTCCAAATTATATTCTGTATTTTGGCTATTTATTTCCGGTGTTCATGTACTTTTTGGACGTCCTGTACGTGGATCGTCTTCAAGGCTTGTACGAACACGTTTAAATTCTGCAACCCTTCTTTCGAATGTTCTAATTGTAGGTGAACACTCACTATACACTTTTAATATTCGTTCATCAATTTCTTTTAATACGATATTCAGTTTTTTCCATTGTAAAAAAATACTGTGACACGGCGACACTAAATGGCTCGAAAACAAAGAATGAATTGACAGATTGAAATGAATCTTCACATACGTTCATATGAAGAGTGTACYAACAAAACACAAAAAATTTTGGGCTAGTAGCAATGCCCTCTCTTATCGAACGACAAAACTTATTAACCAACCTGGTAGGTGTATAGCATAAAATAAAGTCTTGTTGGTTACACAATTTATAATTCAAGAACTGCTGAAACAATTTCGCTGATAATTTGTGGTTAGGTAGCTTACCGTAAGCGTGTGCTSAATTCTGTTTAAGATTCTTTTGAATATTTTTTGACTTCAAAAAAACAAATTAAAATATTGTAGCATCACACATGAACTGCCAGGGAACAGTAATCTTTGTTTGCATACATAAATATATGTTTCTATAGATTGTTGTTATTGAACAAGACCATTTTTTGGACACCCCCTGTGGTACCGGCAAGGCATTTATAATAACACAACAGAAAATCGTCTCAGCAGATGCATCGCCAGTTATTGCGGCTACTTTAATAGATGGTGGGCGAACAACGCACCAACATTAATAAAAAACAAGTAAGGAAGGGCTAAGTTCGGGTGT
>NW_017536630.1:452066-469249 GCF_001853355.1 Bactrocera latifrons
TTTCGGTTTCCGCCATTTTGTGGGCGTGGCAGTGGGCCGATTTTGCCCATCTTCGAACTTAACCTTCTTATAGAGCCAAGAAATACGTGTACCAAGTTTCATCGTGATATCTCAATTTTTACTCAAGTTACAGCTTGCACGGACGGACAAGCGGACAGACGGACGGACGGACAGACAGACACCCGGATTTCAACTCTACTCGTCACCCTGATCACTTTGGTATATATAACCCTATATCTGACTAGTTTTAGGACTTACAAACAACCGTTATGTGAACAAAACTATAATACTCTCTTTAGCAACTTTGTTGCGAGAGTATAAATATTAAGTCAAAGTCTAAAAAATGTAGTTTAGTTTTTCTCGCCTTCGACCTTTGCAAATTAATAGAGTAGAAATGTTGTTGAAATTTGTGAAGATCTTAGATGAACCAGCTGTCCGTTATAATTTCCAGTTTGCTTGTTGCTTTCTTAACATTCGAAATTGAGTGCTCTTTTCGTTCACATCTAATACTACTTCCACCACTTCTAATATTGTGCGACTCGTTAATAACCCGAAAATTTTGAAGAATTTGATTGACTTTTGCGAGGGAGCGCACACAAATACTGACCGATTTGCACCACTTTTCAGTGGCATATACATATTTTCAGTAGTTTTTTTTTTTAACAATTCTATGGAAAACTCATTCAAGTAAAATGTGAAAAAGAATTATGCAGTTGGAGGCATTTGGAAAATGATTTCAAAAATTCCGAATTKCATTTCGATGCAGCAAAGGCAAAGAAGCGATGAAAAAGCGGTAATACATAGCCATATATATTCATTTGTATATATGTATGTGTGTATTTGTGTCTCAAATTATGATTGGACTTACTTTCACTTTCGCTCCAATTCGARTTCGCTTTTTGCGTCTTTACAGCTTGCACCTTCGTTTCCGCTTTGAAATTGGCGCTGAAAAGTCGCTATTCAGCGCTGGTAATGCTGTGTATTTGAGCTATACACGCGCATTGATGCCATTAGTCTTTTGCAGGCAGGCGTKGCGGCATGAACTCACCATAMATGGCCACCGCCTGCATTCGATTTCTTTGGCTTGGCGCGCTTTGTGCTCACCACCTATGCTATAGAAATTTCGCCACCTTTGAGGCGCTTTGGCGCAAAACTTTCACAATTTTCACAACGTGCAGCACATTTCCTGCGTTCCTTAGATGCCGCGAAAAAAAGCGAAGAAGCGTAATAAAATTGAATCCTTTCTACACATACTGAGCAGTTTCTCGTTTCTTTAATTTTTTTTTTTGGTTTTTGACTTGCGTACGGTTCTGCTTCCGCTGGCATCTCGGTGGCCATTACTCACACGCAAATTTAGTCAAAAGTCACAAAGCCAGCGCRTAGTCACGTTTGTCGTCTCCTTTGCTTTCAATTCGCACTTTCGTCTAAGGTATGCCCTCTGCTTCGMAGCGACCCTCCGCACATTTACTCTAGCTAGCGCGCTCTCGATATTTCCTTTCGAAGGGCGTGCTGCAGCGTTTACCGAAATTTTCAATGCCTTCGGTGCTGCGTTTATTTCCGCTGCCATCACCTTTTTTCCGATTGCCGCTTTCGCACTTTTCATCATGCTCATTCATTTTCAGGCGTTTTTCTTTCGCTTTCGGCATTCAATTGTACTTTGCTCTGCTCGTTTTGCTTTCTTTTGTGAGCATGATTTATRCTTTGTGCTTGCGAAAGTACGAGCACGCTTATTCACGTACATAATACCTATGTGTGCTCTTCTGCTCATATCCTTATTATRTGCGCACGAGGGTGCGCCAAAAAATAGCGATGCTAATAAAAAGTTCCATGCCAGATTGTAGATAGTAATATTTTTTGAACAAAGTGCCAATAGACCTTTCAAAACGGGTTTTTTGTCAGCTCAAGTTCAACATTTTTTGTTTTTTCACTATCAATTCGTCAGAGCTGGTCGATTTCTTTAAAATAATTTATTTAACAGTGATCACGGACTTTGGACTATAGAAAAACCTATCCTTTAAATTTCAATATGTATTCTTTAGTAAGAAACTATCCTAGCAAAAGTTGCTATGGCGGCAGCACTTCCTACATGCTCTATTCAAGAATCCTGTTAATTTTCTACGCACCCTAGCATCAGTCAGTGGCAGCGCCTGCATTTCATTTCGCTGGTTCTACACGCTTTCGACTTTGATGGCCTTTGGGGAGTTTGACATCCATTCAGTTGCATTCACATTTCCGTTAACTCGGAATGATATTTTAGCTGATTGTGGCGCTGATGGATTTCCGAAGCGTATGCGTAAAATGTTTGCAAATTTATCTGATTGAATTTTGCCTGATTGAACCGTATGAGCTCAAGCATATGTGCCGATTCGCTGTAGACTTGGTGCGCATGTCTCCTTGTCGACTCAAAGGAGATAAGTTTAAACGACCAGTAGGAAATATTATATATTTTTTAWTTATTTGACTTTTTGTTTCTTGTCTATAGTGTTTTGTTAACTTAGATTAATTTACTATATTACAAGAATTTATTTTCATAACAATTTCCGTTTATTTTTTACTTTCAGGTAATGATCTGATTCCGCTGAAATGTTGGACCACAATTACGAGACGAGTGATGTATCTATATGCACGAGTTTATTATCAAAACTATATAAATTTTAATAAAAAAAATTTGCAATACTTTTACTAGAACTTATATCGACTGATGCAGATGGTGGTCGAAAATTTTGGCGGCCCAGCTTCAAGCATTCAGTAGGCCGTGACCCCTGTTAAAAATGTTTTATGTCAGGTTTCACAAATAATATTGGCTTTTATGCTTGTTTAAAGACGAGCAGGTAATTGGTTGCGTAGAATTCTTRAATTATTTTAACCTGCTTCAGAAACCATAAACAGGTTTTTCTATAAATGCTATTTTCAGAACCGCTAAGGAATGTTTTTTTTTTTTTAACTGATGAACTTTTATATACAGGGGTTTTCAATAAGTGTGATCACTTTAATATTTTTTATTTAATTTGAAGTACAATCGATRCAATTAAGYTCYGAATGTTACATTGAATTGCCTCCACGAMYTGTTTTGCAGGAACAAATRCGATGAACTCAATTTTTRAGTACTTTTTCTACCAAATGAAGTCGTATGTAATGAAAAGAAAGAACATGAGCTAGATGATAGCCTAGTTTATGGCTAACGACCAATGACTTCAAATAACCCTACAAGATGGAGTCTAATGGTGTTATATCAAATCTTCTTGGAAGCSATTCAATATCACAATTAATCGAATCTGCAAACTTTTCTCGGAATAATTTGGTTGTTGTACGTACTGTGTGGCACGTAGCCCCCAATCATCAATTGCGGCCACAAAATGTTGGTTATCATCGGTCCATACCGCACTCCATTGATATTAACGGTGCCACCAGCATAATTGAGTTTCAATGGAAGAACGATTATTTTGATAATAAAAATGTATAATTTATAAATGTTTTTCTTTAATTTTTTTTCAGGGATGAAATTGTAAGAA
This sequence comes from Bactrocera latifrons, assembly GCF_001853355.1. Classification (NCBI taxonomy): domain Eukaryota; kingdom Metazoa; phylum Arthropoda; class Insecta; order Diptera; family Tephritidae; genus Bactrocera; species Bactrocera latifrons. The sequence goes on from NW_017536630.1 coordinate 455,579, forward strand.
TTACTTAATACAATGTAAAAAATATACAGGTCATATATTAAAACTGGCTTAAACGACACTTAGAAATAATATCATCCCTGATGTAAATGATAAGCGTGACGAGTTGAGTTGATCTAATCATATCCATCTGTCCGTCTGATTTTTGATATCGATCTGAAATTTATAGCCGTCCTTTTCTCACGAGGAAGCTGTTCCTTTGTCGGAATGGCCAGTATCAAACCACAATGGCATACAGCTGCCACACAAACTGAACGATCGTAATCAAGATCTTTTATGAAAAACTTTTTCAATTCAGCCTAGGTTATTTTCCTGTGCAACGGTGCAATCTCCGAGTAATTATTCAAATCGAAACACTACAGTTCTTATAATGAATATACTAGTATGAAGTGCTTGAAGCGTTAAGTTACTAGTGTGTTGATAGTGAACATTTGTTGTGRACGARCCAAATAATAAAAATATTAAACATCATATTTTTTCAGTGTGTTGAAAATGTCAAATTTTGTACCCAAAAGTGGTGACTTGCGGAAGAACTTTTTGTTTCAATTTGAAAAATGTGATGTGGAATGGCATCGAATGTTTGCCAAGCCATATAGTGATCATGTTCTATCAGAAGCAACATTGGAAAAATGGTTTCAACGTTTCAGAGATAATGATTTTGATGTGAGAAATGAAAAACATGGAAGACCGCCAAAAAAAGTTGGAAGACRCCGAACTGCAAGCAATGTTGGATAAAGATTATGCTTGCCATGTTAAATGTTTCTCAACAAACAGTTTCAGAGCTTTTGAAAGGTATGGAAAATGGGTGTCACATGAATTGAATGACAGACAAATGGAAAACCGAAAAAACTCTTGTGAAATTTTGCTTCAAATRCACGAGCAGAATCAGTTTTGCATCGAATTCGCATTGCCGATTAAAAATATATTTATTGTAAAAATCCTAAACGGCTAAAATCGTGGGATAATCCGGAACAACCATCAACATCGACTGCAAAAATAGATCGATTCGGTAAGAAGGCAATGGTTTTGGTTTGGTGGCATAAGAAGAGTGGTATATCATGAGCTTCTCAGACAACAAATGATCAATTTGAAATCTGTATTGATCGAAAAGCGACCAGAAGAAGACACAAAGAAGTAATTTCCTTACACGGCAATAAACCTGCGCACAAAGCAAAAGCGGTTCAGTATACARTTAAAGTACTTGGCTGGCCGCCGTGTACTTATAACAGACTTGGCTCCTACAGATTACCACTTACTTGCATCGATAGCACACGCATTGGCTGAGCAGCACTTAGATTCCCACACAAAAGTCGAAAATTGGATATTAGATTGCTTCTGAAGACGAACATTTTTAATGGCATGGCATCTAAAAATTGCCGAAAGGTGGTCAAAATATGTAAAAGGCAATGATCAATACTTTGAAAATTTTTGGTTTTTTACTTTCTTATTTAAAATTAGTATTTCAAAACAACGCTCATTTCATACCAGTACGTCTGGTATAATCGGTGCAACTGAGATTAACATTTTTTTGTTTGTTTGTCGATATTTAGTAGTGTTTATTTGGTATTCGATGTTTTGGTTAACTTAAATCGAATGCTTAAAATCTCAATACCTAATAGGAGTCAATTTAAGACAGTTTCACATACCTTATTTTTCCATTATTGCGTACACACATACAATATTTAATTGTTTTTTATATGTATTAAGCACAAGTAGATAGTGCAAAACCCATTCTGATCATGAAATCGGAAAATATAAGCGGACTTACTACATTTACAAACATCCTTCCACATGCTCAAATCGCTGGAATCTTTTGCGGTCATCGTCAACGCCGAATTATAGCAGCATGATGTTCATCAACTGGTAAGCAGCTTTTGTGGCGGATTTTGGCAAACAACCGCTCAGACGCGCACACACACTCCCGCGCACAACCGCGAGGATACCGAAAACATATGCCCATAAATTATGCTTACACACATTTAAGCGTTATGCTTATGTTTAAGCACTGCACAACCGCGCGCCTGTGAGCTGCATTTTAATCCTTTTCCATCAATTAAAGCTTTAAAGCGTGATTTCTGGACTTAATAGTGTTTGTGGTTGCCGTTAGCGCGCCCCTTAAATGTGTGTGCGTGTGTCGCGGTGTCCACTGGGGAAAATGTCCTTAATCAGCATCAGCAAGCAGCGAAGATATGCAGCGCACGCACATCCGACYGAAGCGCGGCCCTTATGTCGCCGCTGTCAACTGCACTACTCGCACGCCCGCCTCCTCCGGCTGCACCCTGGGGCTCACAATATATATCTATGTGTGGGTTGCGCGCCCTGAGGCGTGCGCGTTTATGGCTCTTATCTGTTGGCATGTGTGTCCGTGGCGTTGGCGTCTTTGTGTGTGTGTGGGTGTGTGTGCGCTCGTATCAGTTGTGCTCCCGCGCGTTTTGGAGCGCATTATTTGCGCGCAATTAAACTGCTGAATTATTCGTATGCACAGCAGCATAGCAACAGCTATAGCAACAACAGCAGGCCGCTGAGCGGGATACGCGGCGCGGMCTGTCGTTTGCGTRGCGGTTGCCAGCCGCCCACACACTGTCGTGCTCATTTGCCACATTTGATTTTGTTCCACTTTTGCGACAACGATCTCTGYTTTGCATTCGCTGTCGCTCTGTTCGTGTTGTTGTTGTTGGCTTGCTTCGTTTGTTTTGCTTATGCGCGCTACATGTGTCCCAGCGGTGCTGTTGTGTGCTCGYGCGAGTGTGTGTAAGCTTCGGCTTTGCTYCCTTTACACTTTGACCCAGTAAAGTTTTTTAATCCTCTGCACACACATACATACACACAATCTACATTTGTTTGTGCACATTTGTTGCACTATTTCATTTTTAACCTTCTTCACTTTTTATTTGTTGCAAGTTCAATTTGTTGCCTTTCGCTTGTTGCTGGTTAGTTGTCGTTTGTTGTAGTTGTAGTTGGTATACATGTTTCATTTGTATCCTTTTATTAACGTGTCCACTCGACACTGGTCCTTGAAATATTGTTTCTGCTCAATGTTTTACACAATTTCCTGTCCCTTTTCCACCATTTGTTGCTTATCRTTTTTTKTTGTTTTTGTTATGCTGTTTTCACTTTTGCTTACTTAAAAATTTAATTTCCACTTTTATTTCGTTGTATTATTGGCGTTTTTCCGCAATTTTTTGCACACGAATTTTCGATATTTATAGGTTTTGAGCYCGTTTTTGTTGTTGTTTGTCAATTTATTTATTATTGTTTCGGCTTTTTCAGCTGAATTATTGCTGCCTGCGCTAAATTGGKTTTTTGTGTATGATTTTATCCCTCGAAGTACTTAAATATCCCGTTAGTTATAAAAATTTCATGTAGATGACTTTTTAGTCATTCAAACATATCAGATCCATAGCAAATGCACGCGCTGAGAGCTTTGTAGTAATGTGCGTGTGGCACCGATATGAATAACTGATTTCATTAAAATTTAGAATTTTTCATTGAAATTATTCATTATTTTGATCCGAACGCAATTTTTTTGTCAAAAATTGTGGTACACAGTTATCAGTTTTATGGAATTAAAACAATTTTGATAAAAATCATCTGAATTTTTCGCGATAGGCAAAATTTTAAAGTGGATATTTTCCAACATATTGTAATGTACGGCAAGTATGACAAAAAAATTAGGACCTAAAACTCAATATGGTCGTGTGGATATACACTAGCTCAGGTTGATTTACTTTTCGCAAAAAAAAAAAAAAAAAAAAAAAAAAAAAAAAAAAAAAAAAAAAAAAAAAAAAAAAAAAAAAAAAAAAAAAAAAAAAAAAAAAAAAACAGAAAATAGGGTATGTGGGAAAAATTCTACAGGTCATTCTGAATGACTTTGCCTAAGGGAATATGTTTCTAAAACAGTTTTCGAGCCTGCACTTTTTTAGATGATGTTTAATTTGTCGATATTATAAACAATTTTGCGTCCGTTTTTGAGATAACGAAAGAAATTGATTATATGGGTGCATTTTGAAATTCTATRGATCATAAGTAGGAATCGGCCAAAGAGGTTAACTATATCACATATCTCCCATAYGACCGATTAGTCAGTAATTTCATTGTTCGGTTGACTGCCTTTAATTAAAGAGCTGAAAGCACGTAATTTTGCAGAATAGTCTTCTAATACATGCGTAAGAACAAAAGGGGAAAGAAAATAAAAATCGGAAAATTTTACTTAAAGTATCGGGAATTTATAAATAAAACGAAAAATTTTCAATCATCATTTATTTTTATCCCTTTCAAAGTCACATCTATTTGAAGTGATGCACGTGTGCCAACGCTTCTTTCAATCCTCAAACCATCTTTTATAGGTAATTTCCGGAATGGCTTTCAGCTCTCGCGTCGAATTTGTTTTGATGTTTTCAATTGAGTCGAAACGTGTTCCTGGCAGTGGATATTTCAGTGTAGAAAATAAGAAAACGTCACAAGGGGTCATATCAGGGGAATACGGGGCTTGCTCAACGGCACACGAAAAATCGTTCGCAATACAAAATTTAACACAAATACTTCTTCTTCTTAATTGGCCACCAGTTGTACTCTCTTTTAGAATATTTTACCCTTTGTTATTTTCACCAGGAGTAGACTGAATATTTCCAATCTTTAATCTTTCACACAGTTCGCTCGATAGAACCCTATAACCGATGTTGAAGAGGCTTATCCAACGGCATTTTTGTCGATTGGACAGAGAACACTTAAATTCCAATTGTTGGGCATGCTTTTGTCCGACCATATTTTACAAAGAAGCTGATGCATGCTCCTTATCAGTTCATCGCCGCCGTGTTTGAATAGCTCGGCAGGCAATCCATCGGCCCCCTCGATCGATTGGGGAATCGGGTTCGTCTTCTCCTGACGTTGTGCGTTCACTGCCATTCAGCAGGCTGGACAAGAGTTCCCTCCATAATTTAATTATGCTCTGGGCATCGGTGACTAGATCACCTTTGGGGTCAAGCTCTTCGTACTCTTTTAAGGTTTGATTTCAACAGCTACTGCCATGCGAAAATAACCTATGGACTTGTATGAGAAAGAGGTATAGTAGATGGGGAAAAAACTATTTGAATCTATACCGAGGCGACCAAAATGGACTCCGGTGTAGATACGGAGGTACATTCCGGCGATCTTGACTAAGATAGCATCTTCCAAATGTAAATAACAGGCATAGGTAAGGTCTGTGGAGCTCTACTAAGTAACTAAGGGAGGAGACAAAAAACTACACAGATAGCCCGGCGGCATTGCTAGCTGTCACCAAAGATTGATTTTACCGATGTAAACAATTGTACGAAAGCTTTACGCTCACTGGCTGGTCAACTCCACCGGTATATAATTAGGGGTTCCGTTCACTGAAACATTGTCGGCAATGAAAAAGCGGACGAGATGGCCAAGTCAGGAACCTTCCAGGCAGAGATAATACCGTGCACGCTAGGGACGATCAAGAAAGAGCTGAATCAAGTTGAAGAAATAGATCGATAACCTATACAGGAAGGGAAGCATATGTGRCCAAAATACGAAAAGACATGCACTTATGTACAGAAAAAGTACATACCGACTTTCAGCTACTATAACGGKGCACTGACCTTTTAGAGAATATGAGTTAAAAATTAAAATGTCCTACAAAACGACTTGCCGTAGCGGCAGACATGACGGAAGTAAGAATGCGATTCTTYCAGGCGATAATAAATGACCACTTCTTTTGTGAGTGCCCAGTTCTATCACGAACCCGACATCGAATTCTTCTAATTTATCGAAATCCTAAAAAATAAATTAATGAAAATAGAATTAATGAAAATTAAGTTTCATTTAGGGCAACAAATGGTTTTAATACAACAACGAAACATATTACCAATATATAAAGGCCTTACYATAGTGTAGTAAAATGGCACATCTAGCGTTAATTGAGCCGAAGTTACTGCCTTCCTACCTACTTTCATGCAATTTCTTGTTAACGTGACAAATTTTTTCGTTAAAAGGGGGAAGTATGCTTTAGAAGCTTAAGAAAATCAATTTATTCTTTACTCAAATCTCTTTATAGCGAACCGAGCGTCTAGCAGATATACAGTATGAGCGCTTGGGCGGAACGCGAAAACTTTGAYGCGCGATTTCCCGGTTTTTCATTTTTACGATTTTGCTTAATTGGCGTGCAGGCTAGGACAAAAGCTAAGCGTCGTTTGGAATTGGGGCAAAGTTTATTATCTTCGGCATAAAATTATCTTCTATTTAAATTAAAATAAAAAAGTCAAGCTTGAACATATTTTTAAACAACATTAAGTAAATTTTCTATTGAACAAAAACCACTTTTTTCCAAGTTTTAAATTTTTTTTAAATTTTATACTTTTGTTTTGAATTTTCTTAGTTTAGCTAAAAGATGAATTGTTAAAAAATATGAATCTCTTTGAATTTATAGTTTCCGATTTAAATTGCGACCTGCATCCGTTCGACAAATGCCCATGCGGGATGCATCGGGCAATTGCTTCCCAAAAGCAGAATATCAAAGATTTCGTATCCAAATTTGTGAATGATATTTTAATATATAACTATAAACTCTAGAAATTTAACTTTAATCAACTATTTGTTTCCCTCCCAAAAAAAAAAAAATCCAAAAAAAAAAATCCTCAGAAAATCGAGTTTGTTAGCCTCTAAAGCAGGCTCCCCCCCTTAAGGTTGTCGTAATGGAATCATTTTTCATCACTAGTCATAATACGATACAAGACGACTTCTTTTTGTATCGTTCAAGCCGCRTTTCGTCTTTCAACGTCTCTTAGCTTCAATTCATATTCCAATTTAATTGCTTTCCTAACGTTAAGAAATGTCTGCTTGAAKGACTCCTAAAGATTTTGCGAGTCCTTCACATAATACTTCCTCCTGTTCGAATTTGCTTGGCCACACAGGACGTTCTTTGTCCAAGCCAAATTCAACACTTTTACATCAACAAAGCTTCATTTGGCACGATCGCCCGGTTAGCGCATGTTCCTCATACACTGCTTCCTAAATGCAGTGTTTTTTGGCTGAGGTTTTCTCCATATTAAAGAACTTTCCCATAAAACACAAATTTCGAGGGAAAAAAGTATTGCGTTAGCAAGTGCCATGTATATTGCTTAAGACCTTATAATTTTTAGTGACGGGTTGAGTTCTCTTCTATTCTTCTCTACAATCGAATTCAAGAAGTAAAAGTTGAGTTTTAATTCGTAAAAGAGGCACTAAATTGAGAACTGAATAAAGCGCATATGGCTGTTAGGATTACTAAGATCACACATATTCGACAGGAACGCGTGTACTCCATCGTTGCTAAGTTATTGGATACTTACTTATGCGAAACTGCTATAAAGTCTAAATCCACTCAATTTAATCACATCTGGGGCACATTTGCTCTGAAATAAGATTTTTTTATGGAATTTAATAAATATCGACGGCGTTTATGAAAGTTTTATAATAAATAATTTTCTGGAACTAAGTGCTAACGCTATATGCTTRCTTCAGCAGCAAATACGACATCAACGTCAAATCTTTGCGTTGGAAGTAACAAAGAGTTGACAATAAGTTCATAAAAATTCACCAAACTTTATAACAAAAGTTATCACACATTTAATTTCGCAGTAGAGATCTTCCAAAGACGTTGCTGCTATAAAAAAAAAACAGCATGCACCATTCATATTGGCCGCTATAGGTGCACCTCTTTTGGGACCACGCTCAGTTATATTTTCTAACYTTACTGGACTTGTGGAACAGAACGCCTTCGTACTAAACCCTTACCTCCGTCTGCTTAGCTTATATTTGGACCTGCGGGACCGCCCTTAAGCTTCTTTGCCCTTCTTTTGTCCTGAGTAATTTAATCGCTATTGCGGTCCACTTTTTCATTTTTGTCAATGCCTTTGATTGCACCACGTTTCATATAATGTTGACGGGGGTCATCCTTCAGTTTGTTATTTGTTCCATGGTAGTTCTTTCCACTATATATCTCTAGCAGGAGAAATGCTATGCTACGCGTTTTCATCGGCGCTATAAAAGTCTGTCTCGCTGTGTTGCCTCTCAACCCAGGCTGGTGTGTCCTTAATGTGTCTATGCGTTCATCCTTCTGTTTCTATCGAATTCCATTGCTTTTGCCAGTATTCTTGCTCGCTGTCTCTCTCGATCGTCAGCCGTTAGACGTCTATTCACAGCTTTTGATTTTTGATAGATTCTGCTTGGCTCTGAGGTTATTAAATCAGGCGGCATAATACCAGATATGATACTGGCCGCTTCATGTGAGACCCCAACATACTAGTTTTTCGAGATACGAGCGGACGAGCAAGTGATTGTTTGCGTTTAGTTACGAGGGAAATTCGAGATACGAGTGGTCTGAAGWTGTAGCTGTAAAGATCTATGAAAAATTGGTGTTTCAGCAGAGAAGCAGATTATATCTCTGGGGAAATCCATGGRTCTAGAGGTGGAAGAGAGAGACCTGAACGAGCTCATCGAGGAGCACACCCAGGAACTGACGAYTGAGGAGATACAAGAGTTATAGTCACAGCAGCATACTGAGGTTATGCAAGAAATGGGTTTTGACGAGTCAGAGGAGGAGGTTATTTCTACAAGTGAGATAAAGGAGATCTTAGGAATGTGGGAGAGTTTCACAGTTCGTGAAAAAAAAACACCCAGAAAAAGTGGCAAAATGTCGTGGATCTGACTTTTTTAATGACCTTGCCTAAAGCATTTCCGGAACCTTCTGAGAGGGAGGAAGAAACAAACCTCCTCGGCCTACAGGTGAAAGCGAGAAAAATTTAGCGAAAAAGGTAAAATGAGATATCAAATTTATTTCTTTACATTCTCTTTTTTGTTTTTTGTGTAATAAATATTTTATTCTTATAAATACGTTTCTATTATTCGAAACCACGTAACAAAAATAACTGGGTTGACATTTTAGAGGTTGGAACGGATTAATGCTAGTCAAATTGTTTTTTATGGGGAAATTTGCTTCGAAATGCGAGTAATTCAAGATACGAGCAAGGTTGTGAAACGAAGTAAACTCGTTTCTTGAGGTACCACTGTAGCTTGTTTACGTTCAGTGCACAAAGTCGCCTCAAGGAAAATCACTCATACGCCACGCTCACCGCTGCATTTACTTGTTTTCAAACAAATTTGAATTGTWGAGTTTCGGTAAGAAAGCAGAGATTAACGATCGAACTGAAACAAAGAAAGCATGTTATTGCCGTCGCAACATGCTAMATTTTAGTTTGCGGCAACACAACACAAACAGCAATAATAACAACAACAACAAGATGAAACAGCGCCACACAGAAGCTGCAAATAATAGGAAAATAAAATATTATGCTTCGAACACAATGCGGACACCAGAAACCACGGCCAACTCAGCTGTTGCTGCATACATTGCTGTTATTATTGTATGGTATATTGTTGTTATTATTTTGCTGCTGGCAGCAAGCCTTTGGTCTTGTGTACATATGTGGCAGACACGGTAGTGCAAGTTTCTCAAGAAATTGGCAAAGTTCAATCGAGTGTGGCCGTAACGAAATGCAGAAAACTTTTATTTGCCACAAACTGCTGAGACAGTCACACACACACATTAGATGACATATGCCACAGATACGAAACGTATGCAGTCAACAGTTTGCAAGGTTGTTGCATGCACCAGCGGCAACGTTCTAACATAACGGCCATGGTGACATATGTGGCTGCACTCGCAAATGAAGTAGAAATAGTGCAGCAGAAGTCCAACTTTCAAAGAGAATCGCTACGACTGCGGACTACAACAAAAGCAAACAACAAGTAATGGAAAAAGTTTCAACACGGCTGGGGGGAGGCGAGTGGGTAAACATGCGCGCATAATGAAAGCCGCTCGAGGGAAGAAGTGTAAAGCAGCAAACTACCGGATTATCGAAGCTTAAAAAATGCACATGCATACACATACACACACAAACACATGCACACGCTGGAGTCACTCAATTGCTGCTTGTTGCAAAAAGTCAAATTGAGCCGTCAAAGAAGTTCACTCGGAAATAAGTTGAGGCGAAAAATTGATGATTACGAAATAACGTATACAATGAGAGAGAGAGAGAGTGAAAAAAGTCTAGCAAATTACAGGTGAGATGAGAAAGCTGAAACTGTGAAATTGCCAGGAAATTCCAATTTCCAGAAAATTTYTTTTTTTTGTTTTGCTGCGCCATACAAAGCTTGCTGGCCAAAGCAAAAACCAACTACAACAACTGCTATTATTGTAGTACGCCCTRCACCTCAGCGACGYCAMCAGYCCACCTTATGCAGTTGAAGTGGCAATTTGCGGTCACTCTRAGCTGTGCGGTGGCAAAGCTGGTGTTTGGGTTGGGCGTTAGCTGGTTAACCGTCAATGATTGCTGATTGCTTCGAGCAGTTGACAAATGAAGTGAAATCCAGAAGGTCAGCTATCTGCTCAGGCRGCAAACGCCTCTCAATTCTTCAATTTGTGCTACTAGTAGTTTAGGTTTTTTATTGCAACTCCTCGAGCGTAATTGGTTGCAGTTGGCAGTTTGCTGAGAGAGCGAGCAACAAAAGTTATTGGTCGTAGCAAAGTTGCTTCGATAAGCTGACGTTTGATTTATATGTGCTAGCGGTCTGACAGTATGAAAATAGCTTGAAGATTTAAAATGTGAACATGCAATTTATTTTTTATTTCTTTTTAAAGAAGATTCTACATTCAATTAAAGTTAAGGCATGTGCTTCACCCTCACCCCTATGCTCGTATTTGAGATATGAAGTGCTGTGTATATAARTATGAATTAAAAATGAAGACGGAATTCAGATAGAATGCAATTTAATAGATATTCACATCGGGTCATAAACTCGAGTTTAGCATTTTTTGTTTAAGTCACTGTGCTTTTTAAGAAACTCCGAGCTTAATTTTTTAAAAACTCATAGAATGAAATAGGATGAGGCTTCCAGTCAGGAGTACTACCGGTTGTGCCAGCCAAGTGGAGTGGTTAATGGTTAAAATGTCCTTTTTGACCTCTTTAATGATGTTCTTCGAATGCTGGATTCTGAACAATTTTTGGTAGTCAGTCAATTTGTGCGGAACAAACTGTGCACACACCTTTCGTAAGCCCAAATGTTCGRTCAAAATTTCCATGAATTTCAATGATGATTTCTTCTGCTTTTTGATGAATTCACCTACAGTTTCGATGGAACTTCCGGTGATCACGGTAACACGAACATACTGACACTTAAAACGCAATAACTTCACTTCCAWTCGATGAAATGTCATACAATCGATAAAGATAGCAGATTCTAACATACCAGTCGACATATAGATGGCGCTACCCGGGGGTGGCCTTTTTACTTTGGAACACACCTTATATATCCAAGGTTTTACATCCGAAAGCCATGCATAGACTGTTGAATATAAATACATCGCTGTTTGTTTTGAAGGACATATACTTACGAGGAGTTACATATTTAGCGGAGCTGTGCATCTTTATTCTAGTTAGGCAAAATATTATTTCCTGCAATGTGTTTCGCCTAAAGTACTATATAATGTCTAGATACGTCAAAGCTTCGAAATGATCGATTCATTTGCCTTGTAGTATGAAATGGTCGTTGCTTGTTGTGTTGTGTTTAATTTTCAACCAACTCTACATGACTTAGAGCACATCTCTGCTGCGAAGTACGCTGCTACTTAAGTCCGTACATTGTACTCTGATTAAAASCCTGATGAATGAATTGCTTTAGATCTAAACGCTTTTCAAATACTTTCATGTTGTATGCCATGTTGCACTCTACCAAAACAATTTGAAGAATCAATTGCCATTCCGAAAGTTGCTAAGGTAGTATTTTTATTTTACTAATACTTCTCTTTAAACATGTTACTCACCGAAGTTACCGACAAATTTTTACAAATTCCAAGATATTTTTCACTASAATATTTAAGTAATTTTCCCAGCTACTTTGTSRCTTTCCCAACTGCATGCARACGGTTGCAATCACCKCCACCACCTCACATTGCTAGCAATAACTGGCACGGCAACTACTTATCGATGAAGATAATTCGCGAAGGATACACAAACTTGCACGCGGGCCACAGCTGGTGGCAATAAATTGCGAAATCTCAAGAGTTCAATCAACTCGAGCCCAGCTGAAAGTCATTTCAAGTTAAYTTAGGTGAGTAAGAACCAGAACGCGACGGGAGAGTAAGTGCTAAAGACCAGGAGCTTAGACTGCATTCTTAGTTACGTACTTAATGCCAGCAAAGGTATGGTGGGTGACTGGACTCCCTTGGAGAGGGTTTACTGTGGTGGAGAAAGTGCTCAAACTTCAGCTAAGTGGGCACGGGGGCGAGGGCGCACGAACATGTGGGCGATGTTGCAAATGTAAGTACGAGTTGACATTGCATTAGCTTCCCTACGCGTATGACTGCTTACATAACTGTGKGTGTGGGTATGAGTGTTGTCGAATAAATGCAATTTTCCAAAGCATTGATGCGCACGTGCGCGCCACCTACTGGCGGCCGCGTGACACCATCAAATGTGCATTTTGTGTGCGTGATTTAATGGGGTTTTGCGGTTTTCAGTGCGCAACCTGCACGCTGTGCTGCCTTGCTGCTTCGTTTTTCAATACATTTGCTGTTTTTGTTGTTGCTGTGCAGCACCGCGTATGTGCTGTGGAAATGCCGTGGTGCAACAATGCGACTTCCGCTCCGTCAGTGGGTTAATCGGAAGAACATTGATGTCATGACTGCGTTACTTGGCTCGTTGGTTGGTTAGCTGACTGATTACGTGATGAGTTATTTGCCAGTCTGCTAGCAGTACTTTCATGAACTCTTGTTGTTTTGCATGCAGCGCCTGTTATTGTTTTTAGTGTGATCGTATTTACTGTATGTTTTGTTGTTTTACTGACTGTACTGTCGGTTTGTGTTCTTGCTCCCGTATGTAATTTGCCGCTGATGGAGCAGAGAAACTCTACAAGCAGTGGTGGCAAGCAAATAACGTTGGTTTGTTGGTGGAAGCACCGAAGATTTTTGATTAGCATTTGTTGCTGGTTGTTGTGGAACTGTTTGGGTATGAAATTGGCACACATGACATATTAGTTGTGACATTTTAACTCTAAATCTGTTTAATTGACATTTAATGAGAAGTTATAACTATCAAYATATAGATGGATATTGTCTTTGTGAATATTTTGACACGGAACTCATTGYAGTGATACTAAAAATAACATTCATGTCTTCAATCTAACTCATGTTACTCATACTCATTCTTACCCATACTAATTTTTGTGCATGCTGATATTCATATGAATACTCTGACTCATATTTTTACTCATCATTGCATTAAATTGATCCTCCTATTCATATATTAAGTCAATGGGCCTCACYCCCGAACAAAATTTGGTTCAAAAACGTCGGATCTTCTTGGAAATTTTCAAGAGCCCGTAGAATGAAGGGATGCCGCTTAAGAAGGTCGAGCGGTTTTAGTTCTTGCACATATTATATTTTGTACGATTTTAATTTGAGATCTCAGCATAAAATGCGTGGTCTATTCGGTCGAATATTATCCAATAATGAGTTCAAGATGGGTGAATGTGTTGCGAATAGTACGCCCAGAAGGCCATCCATTTTCGTAGTAAAGTTGAACAATTTGCAACCGTTGTTCAGRGGTAAGTCTTTACGCGATGAAATGCCAA
>NW_017536630.1:469497-473326 GCF_001853355.1 Bactrocera latifrons
GTTACCACAAACCAAATGGCTGAACATGTGAATACTGTGCATGGTCCTAATAAAGTCGGAGCCCATCATCCGTTTCGGTTATTGTTATGTGAAACAAGAAAAAAACGTTAACTTCGGCTGCACGGAGGCTAATATACCCCTCGCAGGTGCATTTCTTTTAGTAACTATGTGTCCAGTTTGTATGGTATGAATGTATGGAGATTGTATTATTACCTTAAGCAGTAATCCATGTCAAATTTCATGACGATATCATTTGATATGCGAAAGTTTTCCATACAAGTCCTTGATTCCGATCGTTCGGTTTGTATTGTAGCTATATGCTATAGTAGGCCGATCTGAACAATTTCTTCCGATATTAAATTATTTCCTCGGGAATGTCTTCAAAAATGATCTTCCAAATTTCGTGAAGATACATTGTCAAATGTGAATGTTTTCTATACAAGAACTTGGTTCCGATTGTTCAGTTTGTATGRCAGCTATATATTATAGTGGTCCGATATTGGCAGTTCCGACAAATGAGCAGCTTGAAGAAAATGACGTCTGAAAATTTTCASGATAGCTTAAAGGCTGAGGGACTAGTTTGTATATATACAGACAGACAAACAGACAGACGGGTATGGCTAAATTGACTCAGCTCAACATACTGATCATTTCTGTATATATAGTACTTTACTGGGTCTCCGACACTTCCTTCTGGATGTTACAAACTTCGTGACAAACTTAATATACCCTGTTCTGGGTATGAAAATACACCACAATCTTGAAGCACAGTCGAAAAAAAAGATAAAGTAATGAAATCCGTCTATTCCTGCCGTCATGCAAGCCCTGTTTCGGTTCCTCATAAGCTATGAATGGCGCAAAATAACGTTTGGTACACTTTAAATAAGGTTGCATATAAAAAATCGCTGTTAAATCGCAACTAAATCAATTTAAATTTCTGAACGGAATGATTACTGATGATGAAAAGTGGGTCACTTATATTGTTATCAAGCAAAATCGCTCAGAGTCTAATTGCTCTAAACCTACGCAAATGGTGACCAAGCCAGGATTGACTTTCAGTAAGAATTTTTTGTTTATTTAGTGGGATTGGCACAGAGTCATCTTCTATAAGCTTCACTCACACGTTTACACTCTTAGTTCGGACCTGCACCATCAAAAATAGATCTATCTGAAAAAAGCAGTGGCCCAAACGAGGCCAACTTTGAGGAGAAGGAATTGCGTTGCTTCAAAAGTTTGCCTGCCCACACAGTTAAATGGTGTTCAACCGAAACTCCGGGAACTTTATTGGGATGTTTTGATCCATTTATCTTATAGTTTGGTCCTGAAGAATGAGTTTTGGCCAAAATTCGACTCATTAGGAACTTGTGAAAAGCGATTGTGTCCGGGTTTTTACCAACAGGTACGAAGGTTTCTATGAGAGTGACATTATGAAATTATCTTTATTACAATATCACTTTTCAGCTGGAAAATATTTTTCTGTTACATATCGTCACCTTAACACATTAAGAACCCTAACACACCTAGCACATAAAGAACTGATGAAAATGTGAAAAAAGTGAATGCAACAGTTATGATGCTGTTGGAAATCGATTGGTTCATATCATGAAATATTTTAAATGAAAATGATTTAAAATTTCTGTAAGTTGCTCAGAAATGACTTAATGAATTCAACGACGAAGCAGAATTACTCAAACGTTTCAAAAGTAACGAAACATGGATTTTCGGATACTGGATACTTAGATCATAAAAAGGCCCATAAGCCGTTTGACGTGAAGGTTTTGCTYATTTTGATCTTCGACTTTAATATCATAGTGCATCATGAGTTCATGCCTCGAGGTTGAATGGACAATAAGCAGTACTAACTATAAGACCAACGACATTTGCATGGAGCAACCTCAAAAAACATCTGAATTTTTGGAAGAACAATTCATTGATTTAGCACCACCACAATTCACCTGCTCACACTTCATTGCTCGTTCGTAAGTTTTGGCCTAAAATAATAGTGTAAAGAGGTCACCAATCATGCTTCCATTTGATTTTTTCCTATTTCCAAAAAGAAAAAGAGAACTTTTAAGGCYGTCGCTTTATAAGCATAGATGACGWTGAAAGCATATCGCTGAAAAAGTAAAAGACTATTCCAAAATTAAGTTTGAGAAGTGTTTTGGCGATTGGAAATGCGTTGTGCATAAGTGCATAATATCATTTAAGGACTATTTTGATGGCGATGTCATTCAAGCAAMCAAATGAATGCATATTTTGTTTAAAAAATGGAAGTTCGCCTCATTTACCTATACTTCTAATGATATACGGATAGTACTCGTATTTTTCTAATTGAATCATTTTTTCAAATTTTCATATTCGARTGCTTTTGTCATATTCCACATTTAACTCATATTTTGTACTCATTTTAATACTCATAAATATACTTATATACATACGTACTCAGATCATTAGTCATAAATTGCGATGCATATTTAAATTGTACTCAAATGCTAATCAAATCACTCATTTATAGTATTGCCATACTAATATTTAATATGCGTAACCAAATTTACACTGCGATTGCGATTGCACTACACACTCAATTGCAAACTTACTTCATCAAGGGAAGCTCACAATTTCAAATGCCTGACTACGAATCTAAGCCTTATTTTGTCTCTCACCCCACATGGACACATACACATCCATATGTATACACACACACACACATAAGTGAATAAAATCGCTGCCAGCCAATTGAACTGGAAAATACTGTGATTTGTGGCGCCCGGCCGCTTAATCAGCGGTTTGGTGCTATGAGCACATACACATACATTCATATGCACTCTCACATTCATGATTGCATGCATAGATTTGTATATTGTGCCAGCACTTATACTATCTGACCCCCCGCCGGCATTTTTTTTTCGCGGAAATCTAATAAATCACATTTAATTATAAAATCAACGGGAAATGCGGATTTTAATTAGTGCATTGCAGCCAGCGGRTACTAGTTTGCTTTTACAGCAGCTAATGCGGCTACTGCTTTAACAAATACATATGCAYTTCGATGCTACTTTGCTGCAGGCTGCATAGTTCCAGGCGCATACCATGGTATTTTGCGTATGCAGCTATTTGATGCATTCAATTATGGCATTTATACATACGTAACTGCATTTTAGGCTGAATTCTATACAAAACAGGTTTGCGGGGTCCTATATAAATAGCTGTTAATGTGTATTTACTATATGTGAATGTAAAAGAAAATACGMAATGCTGTAGGGAATTAAGGGTTTTATGAGGAGCTTTAAAAATGCCATAATATTCTGTATAGGCTCAACATTTTATAAATTTGTATTAAAACATTACATAAAATATACTTTACCATGCATATATGTATAAACAATCAGCATGGCGAGCTGAGTCGAGTTACCCTTAGTTCATCTGTCTTCATGTCTATCCATCTGTATATACGAGCGAGCTACTTGTAGTTCTCTAAATATTGCTCTACAATTTTGTACACTTCCTTTCCTCCTCGGAAAGCTGCTCATTAACGCCACGAGCTGAAGTCGKACAGAATGTCAACAATATTTGCGAAGTTTAGTAGAGACTTGATATAGTATTATACTGACGCTTCTTTCAGTCCCTTGACAATGTGAAGCCCCTAGATATCTAAGCCGAGTTCTAGATAAGGTCGGACGTAAGCGTAGGAAGTTTTCCAATGTCTTACTCATGTCTCMTCATTTATAATGCCACACATGTGTTGCCAGTAAGTTGCGATCTGTGACTAGGCTMGCAATCTCATTGTAGTATTTTCCAGGACTTCTATGGACTTTGACCGCCACTTGTA
>NW_017536630.1:473803-480643 GCF_001853355.1 Bactrocera latifrons
CACGAAAAAGTCCGAAAAAAAATTTAGGAAAGTGTATTGGTAAGGTTTGCGTGGCCACGAGAGTAGGCTTAGATGCCGTACCCCGGAGGGTGAGTGAGGCAAAACTTTTTCTTCATGGACTGTGGCACCTCTGTGTTGTAGAGCGGGCTTGGCAGCAGCATTACAGCCGCTGTGAACCGCTGCCTTCACAGCAGAGGTATATAGCCCTAGGCGATACAGCAAGTAGACTCACAGCGTTGGTGGTAACAGTCGTTTCTTCCAGCGACGTTTGTTGAGTTTTATTTTCAGATAACCTCTATTCCTAGCGCTTTATCTTTACCGCTAGGTACCTTATTAGCTACAGCAGAGGTAGCTATACAATAATAATGCCTCAGAGCAATTGATTGCATTCCTTTTTCCTCATTCCTAGAAAAAKTTGGCAAATTAGTCCTGTTTTTAAGGCCCTAGACTGGCTTCTCCGTTAATGTCATCTCTAAAAATTCACATACTGAAGAAGTGTTTCCAAGATAAGATGRCCTCGTCTTCAATTTAAAGTATGTGGTAAAACACGCAAATGTCATACTGACAGATTTAAGATAAGCGGATACTTATTTGAAGCTGCAGTTAACACCGATATCAAACACTCAGGTCAGGTTACCTCAATAACCACTCMCCGCAAATGTGTGTTACAACATTTTTAAATAGAAAGCAAATTTTAAATTTGTATGCAATTTTTTCCCCTTCTTCCCATATGTGCAGTCATCTACTATATACTTATTTATGTATCTACCGGCCACACAAGTGCTCAAGTGGTGCGCTTTTAATTTKCACTTGTATTTCTTTTACGCACCTTTTTTCTACTCCACTGAACTCATTTATACCGAATGCTACACACCGCATTGTCTCCACCATTTCGTCAATCTTGCACATTCTTCCATTTCTTTGGCGTTCACAATTCTCGCGTATTTTCTGCCTTTTCACTCGGCGATTCCCTTTGGGGCTTTCCATTTCTTTCAGCCAACATCTTTCTGCATTCATATCATCGCTCTTTTTTCTCATTGCGCAGCTCTCTGCTCACAGTTGACAAATGTCACGCATACGCCCCGTAGGGCAGTCGTGCAGACGGACGATTGCAGTTGTCGCCGCCGTGGTGGGTGTATGCGTGCGCTTTTATATGTGCTAACGGTGTATACTCTTTAACTCATTCTCGCTTTGTGCTCGAGTTGTATTTGTGTTGCATTTGTATGCGTGTGCCATTTACTTTCTATTTTCTTTCCGTATGTTTCCTCCACATATTCCTGTTGATGATGCTGTCGTCTGTGCGTTTTTCATTTACCACTCTTGCAGCCGCCACTGGCAAGCAGTTATTTTGCTTTGCCTTCTGAAGTGTGCGTGTTTTCATTGGRTGTGTGTGTGAGACTTTGCTTATGAAAGCGGAACACTGTTGAAGGGAAATCGATATGACAAGTTTGCTAATGAAATGAAGTTAGTGCCGAACAGTAAGCTTTACAAAAAGTATGCTTCTCACAACACTGTTAGAAATTTACATATGTGTTTCAATATATAAATTATAATAAATAAAATTTTGATATAAATAAAAGAAAGAAAATATTTAACTTCGGTTTTATATAAGCGCTTTATTCCGATCGTTCGGCGAGCATGGCAGCTATATTATYATAACATAATAACAGGGTCAGAACGATGTCTCAAAAGCTGAGCTATAGTCGCGTACATGCACGTACATGGCTATAATGATTCAACACTTTATGCTGATCATACAGTTTTGTTTAAAATAATAGAAGTAACCTGAACATAAAATCTAAAACTATATTTTGTGGTAAGTACTTATATGTTTCCCAGATATTTTGTTGAGTAACCGCATTTTTTTTACGGCACTACATCTACACAGCAGGGAATCACCCTTCAGATCSCAACATTATTTCTGCGAGATTTGCTATCATACCTCATAAACTGTGCTCCATAATTCCGATGTGGTTGATGGTCTACGATCAGCAGCACTTTTTAATATTAGGTTGTCAAAAAAGTCTAGCGGTATTTTTGCGGTATTTTTTATTGCATTTTCAATTGTTCATAAAATTTTATTCCTAACTCATGCCCAGCTCTTGACCGATGTACGGCTGCTACTATGTGTCTTCAATGTCTTCACAGACTTTTACTGTGTTTCTTTTATCATATGGATTGGTGTAACGGCGTTGTACGAGAGAATATTTCTCAAATTCTCCGCTGGCCAATTGGCATGTTCCTTTGGCAAACTGGGGCGTGCTTCAATATGTTTCTTTGTCCACAATGGAGCTTTTCGAGAGCTCCACGCAAATAAATTATTTTCCATTAAACTTCTATGAAGTGTTAGATCCCCAATATTAAGATCTGTAAGCACCTGTTCAACATGAGCATAGCATTTTGCAAATTGCCGGTTTTGCGATGTGGAATCGGAAGCTCCGAACAGCAGCAGCAATATGTATAACCAGGCTCAAGACCATTGTATCCATCTACGTAGACAGGGATCACAACAACTCCGTTATGACATTATGACCATATCTTATAGAGGAGAGGGCACAATATACCATAGATCGCAGTGCAAAACCTCAAAAAGTGTCTATTCTATTCTATTGTTAGGTTAGATGCTTCTTTGTTTCTCTTGATGATATTTTTTAGGTGAGGTTTTGGGGTTCTATCCATGTATCTCGAGCTAAATTTTATATACATGTTGGAACGAAAGGTGAAGGAACCGGAGATGATGGTGCATCTGCTCCTTCCATGATTGTTTTAATCGTTAAAGCACAGCAAGTCGCCTGCAAACTTCTTTCATGAGTGTCCTAAAAGCAAGTGACACGCAAGCCTTCGCTCTCACTACACCACCTCTCTCACTCCACTCACCACTGACAATTATTTCAACATAATTATCTCATCTTAACTATTTATTGCATCCTCTCTATGCAGACACAGAACAGAAGGCGCCATACCCACTTGAGTTCACCTCAAATGATACTTTTTTATTGTGTTTTACACAATAGAATTCACCTTCGATTTTTTACTGACTAACATAATTTTCGTTACATTTGAACTTAACATATCTGATCTAATGATGCTGTGACATACATTTGGTCAGAGTATATAATCTCGAAAAGGGATAGCTATTAAATATCGTTCGGACTTCTGAACTAAATGTCTGTATCCAATTCTGAAAATCATTTTCAGATTAGTACTTCGGTCTGCTACAAAGTTACATTAAATTCAAAATATATAAGCTTTGTTTAAATTTGTCTACTTCTGTCTTGCCTGGTCTGGAAAAGCTACTTATTTTCGTTCTAGAACCTTCTAGGAGTTCCTCAAGAACTTAAACACTCTTTGTACCATTAAAAGAATTAGATCAGGTTAGAACGCAGGTCCGTTATGATACTTAAAACTCACATAATATGATCAAAAATATTTTCATAATTCGAAGAAACACTTTGAGCTTGCCACAAATTTCTTGAGSCGACTAATATCAGTTTCGATTATCTCTGCCTCAATTTTTCAAAAGCTGTGCAATGGAGAAGAAAGATCTTGGAGAACTTTAAATAACATAAACATTTCGAAATACAATATTTCCCAGTGTATTGTCAGTCGCTCAAGTTTTAGTTTTTCTTGCAGACAGACAGTCGCATCAAACATGAATTTCCTTTCTCCAGTTTGCATACATTATTATTCTATAACTTTGTTTTTCTTTCATTTTCTCGTTAACAGCGACCTGGCAGCAGGCGGTGAAGCGCTCAGTATTCTGCATTCTTCAATATTTTCTACTTTTTGCTCTCTTTAAACTCCAACTGCTGATGGTAGAAAAATTATAGCAACAGATCTCCCTTGTGGCATTTCCTTTGCTGTGAATGCTTGAATGCACACAAATGCAGGTCACTGAATGGTTCCATTTATTTTCGGATTGCAAGTGAAGAGGGGGATTAGAAGAGCATTGTTTGGTTTTGTGACTTGAAGATTTGTATATCTGCTTATTTATAATTGGTCTGTGCTTTGTTCAATCAATAATTCAGTAGTATTGAAAATATTTGCATTGTTGTGATTTTCGTACCATTTACTAGTTAGGTTTATCACTCAGAATTGTATATACTTCTAAGTCACAATAAAGATAAAATATTCGGAAATTAAATTGAAATTAAAATAGTTCTTACCAGATTATGATAGTATTTAAAAAAAGTATACTATATTTCCGCACTGCCTAGAGTTCATCAGGGTTTCACTTCATAAATTGTGGGCTTGAGTAGCTTTAGTGGACTTGTTATGATAACTATAAATGCAACTTATGATCGCTCCTATATATTGCAACGCTTCAAGTCTTATCCTCGGCAATTTCAACCATTTGATCGAATTAATCGGARAGTATCACATCTGTACTTCAGTCTCATTTTCGGTGGCCTTAAATTTCGTCTGATTTTCGTTGACTATTTTTCATGGAGAGACTTTATTTCAGTTGCAGCTGTTTTTGTTTTTTTTTGGTTTTGTTTTTTTCTTCATGCTTTTGTTTTAGATGACAGTAATATCTAATGCGATTACTGTTAAATTCGCTATCAAAGTACATGTATGAAATATATTTTCACCTAAAATGCCAAATAGCGTAACAACATTTGCGAAAATTTAAAGTGGCGTAAATGAAACAATGAAATGTCGTCGCCGAGCCAGAGACAATACCGTGTTCGCTAGGAATGATCAAGAGGCAACTAATACACGACTTGAACAAATATCGCTAAATAGATGGAAATCTTAAACTAAAAGAAGGATAAAAATCARTTTTGCGCAAATTATGACAAAACAAAAATCATGGACTTACGAGTATTACATAGGGCCAGGATATGTATATGTAGACTTACAGGCTACCACCATAATGGCATTGGCCATTTGGAGGGCATGRGTTAAAAATGGATGTACCCTACAGTAATACTTGCCGTAGCTGCAAACTCGATGTTAGTAAGGAAACGATTGTACACTTCCACCGTGCGTGCCTAGCTATATCACAAATCAGACATTTTTGGAAACCATCAGTTACCAAACCTTGAATGTCTATCTATTGAAAGTATAATAGAGATAAGTAGTTTCATTGAAGCCACCAAATAGTTGGAACACAACAATGAAATGTGTTGTCAATATATAAGGTGTTACGATGTGAATCCTAAAGACGCTTCCAGCGCAGCACTCTTAGCAACAAAAAAATTAAGCGTCGGATATCGGTAAAATTTATTTATCTCCTCTTTGAACTTATAATTTTCACTTTGCCGTATGTCTTCCTATATAATATTTGCTACAAGTTCTATACTTTAAAAAGCCATTTGGTTAAAATCAGTGCTTTCCTCGTCTCTTTAACTATAGCCTGTGCGATATGAATTCAAATTGGTTGTGACATATGTGTATATTTGAAAACCAGTTGTATGAATTCAACTATTTGGAAAATTAATTTCCCAGTTGCCCGATTCTTTGTGGCATTTGTGTGGCTGTCGTTATGAAGCCACATTGTGAAATGCTGGCAATTCGGTCAGTAGCGTTCAATGCAATTTGACATATGTATAAATAATTCCCAATCGCATTCGAAGCCAATATCACTTTGTTGCCTTACAAATTTCGCCCATATGTATTCAGGTTCGTTTATGCATACTCAATTTATGACGTTTGTGTATGCGTTAAACCTTGAGCTTATTACGTAATAGCTTTCTTGTTTTAAAGCAGGCTTTAATTTATAAATGTCGATGTAGGTATTTTAATTAGCATTATCGCCTGCTGAAATGCAATCGCATATAATTTGCAATAAAGTATATTGATTACGAGTATTTTAAATGTGTATATATTAGGGTGTATCGAAAAAAAAAAAAACAAGTGTTTGTACTCTGAAAAACTAGTTGACAGACACCATAAGAAATTCTCCAAATATGAGCTCTCAATTGTAAGGGTAAGGTCTTTGTGRATAGTAGGAAATTGACTGCTCCTCAAAAACGGTCTTCCTTTCTTAATGGTGTATGTCAAAAAGTTTTAACAGTACCTATTTTTTTGTATACTAATACATACAATACATAAAAACGGACGCACTTTTTCAGTGGATATATAATTTATAATGGATAGTTAATATCCCTAATCGATCATGTTGTTTAGATATGTTAACTCTACATTCATATTGCCAATCCTATTAAAAGCCGGATTGCCATATTTAGAAAGCAGAAAGCCGCTTCCGGCAGATCGGAAGTTCAAAACGGCTAACAAGTAACAGCTTGATTCAAATCTATCACCATATATTTTTAGAAACGGTACAACAATGGGCATTTGATTTCAAAAATATTCTACATTAACTTCCCACTAAGATCTCAGCTAATTTTTTAGAGTTATTTGTAACTCGGAACTACACTCGCGCTAAAGTCTAGGGTATACCACTGAGAGTGCTCAATATAGTTATGGAAATCCGATAAGCGCTCTTTTGGCCTCAAAAAATAAATCGCATTACTTCTTTCAATAATTATATAGAAATATTTTAAGGGTGCTTGTTTCGATTTTGTTTTGCTTAAATCTATTTAAAAATTATCTAAGAATACAAAGTTACAGATGGGAATTCAAAATATTGTCGAAGCTGGAGGGGTTATGAGCGAATGGTTTATAAGTGAAAGCTATGACGCGTGTTTCATTTTTAAGACTTTTTGTTTGAGATCGATATTGTGACCTGCATCTTGCAATTAATAATCAATTATTTCTTACCCTCCTAAAAAAGGTTTAAAGCAGGCTCTACCATTTAATAATATAAAAAAATATATTTTTTTAATTTTTGAATGTTATTTAATAATTTCAAATCGATTTAAAAGATAGCACCTA